>NW_023411774.1:0-27184 GCF_903995425.1 Onychomys torridus | reverse complement strand
GAAGGCATTTGGACCTGTTAATCTTAATGTTCAGTCTGAAAGATAAGTATAGCAATACCACAATTTTCACAAAGACAGAGAAGAGAAATGCAGAAATCATCATTAAAAAGTCACTTAACAGCATTGTGTACTGTGCTGTTAAATGAATGGTTATGATGGGCTTCATTAACCTCAAAATAAAGCTGCTTTTGCCTCTGAGCAGGCTGGCTTGGCAGGAGGCCACACCTGCTTCCCTGTAAATAATTCCATTCTTTACTTTTGCTAACTTGAAAAGAATTATTCATATGTGGTTTGTCTGTTCCCAGTATGGCGGTTTCTCAGAAAATTGGGAATCAATCTAGCTCAAGACCCAGCCATACCACTCTTGGAAATACACCCAAGGGATGCTCAGTCATACCACAAAGATACATGCTCAACTATGTTCATAGCAGCACTATTTGTAGTAGCTAGAACCTGGAAACAATCTAGATTCCTGTCAACTGAAGAATGGATTAAGAAAATGAGGTACATGTACACAATGGAGTACAACTCAGCAGAGAAAAACAATGACATCATGAATATCGCAGACAAATTGAGTGGAAATTGGAAATACAATCCTGAGTGAGGTAAGCCAAATCCAGAAGGACAAACATGGGATGTACTCACTCACACTTAGATTCTAGATATAAAGTATAGAAGAACCAGACTGCAACCCACAGAACCAGGGAGGCTATATAGCAGGGTGGAACCTAGGATGGCTGTGTCTTATAAAAAGTTTGGGTTTTACTCAATTTCTTGGGAAGCCTCAATGAAACTTTTCACTATTAGTAGAAGATTTTATACTGTATCAAGCTTATAATAGAAAATAAATTTTAAAAATTAACATTAAAAAATTTTACTTCTCTTTTCCCTTTTATTTCTTTATTTACTACCTTTCCAAACCACTTCTAAACTCTTCCTTGTTAAGTGTGGGTAAATCAGTATGCTGAAATATATGAATACAACATGCTGCATCCTGTAGTTAGAGTTTTCCTGCCTGGCCCAGTCAGGACAAATCTCTCTTACCCGCCAGTCCCACAGTCGCTCAGACCCAACCAAGAAAGCACACAAAAACTTATATTGTTTACAAACTGTATGGCCGTGGCAGGCTGCTTGTTATCTACCTTTTCTATCTTAAATTAACCCATTTCTGTTAGTCTATACTTTGCCACATGGCTTGTGGCTTACCAGTGTCTTTACATGTTGCTTTTCATGGCGGCGGTAGGCAGTGTCTCTCTCCAGTCAAGATTATAATCTAAATCTAAATCAGACTAAAATAAATCCCTGGTCATCACTTTTCCTGTGCATGCCAATTCCCTCATTAATAATAAAATATGAGTTGGGTGAAGAGGGCTGTTCCACCAAAATTAGAGAAATTCACTTGAAGTCTTCTGTTATTTTAACTTTATAGAAAATAGTTTTGACCACTAAAAAGATCTCATTCTCTTATGATAAAGAAAATAATATTTTCTAGGAGACACCAATATGTTTCCTATGCTTGATGACTGGATGTGAGTCTGAATCAGTGAGCAAATGAAAACTTTTCCAAATGAAATACAGGATAACAGATTATTAAATCAAGAGTATATGTTTTATACTATGCATCTAAAACAACTTAGTTTGCTCTAATAGCCTTATAAGTCACAAAAACATTTGAAAACAAGTTCATCCTCATTTTTATGTATAGGTTAATGTATGAAATAATGAATGTCTTCCAAGTATGTTCAGGTGACACATAAGAGAAGAGCATGTCAGATCCCCTGGATCTGGATTAGCAGGTGCTTATGAACCTAGCAACTTGGATGCTGAGATATGAACACAGATTGTCTCCAAAAACATAAGCTGAAGCACTAGCCAAGCCACATAGTACATTCTATCCACTAAATGAAAGGTCTATCACAGATTAACAACAAAGTATAAATAAATACAGAAGTTAATAAATGATTTATCAGGAATATAATGAATCAATATTAAGACACTGGGTATGGGAAATTTGTAGCATGAGTTGAATACAATCCAAAGAAAATTACCAACAATTTATAACAGGATACCTGATTCCAAAGCTAAATGCAAAGTGGTAACTCTCAGAAGGCTCATTGGATTATGAAAAAGTAGTACCCATATTGATACAAAGTGACTTCCCTATTTACCACAAAGCCACAACCATCAAGCATATGTACAATATTTGTGAATAAAGTAGGTGGAGAGAAAAAGCCAAGAACAAAAGCAAAAAATATAGACAAATTTGAATCAAGAGGCCAAAGGAAGCACACAGAAGTAATGTGGGATCCTGACCAATGTTATCCAACTACCTATAATTCTATGTATATAGAAATTGAATAAACACAAATTTCACAACTCCCATAAAATCAACTCAAAGTTACCTTTAAATGCTGTTTCTGATGTTGTAGCTATGGATATATCTCCCAAACTTAGAGGTCCCAAGCTCTAAAGCTTTCTAGGCAAATGGAGGTAATTACATGCTATGGCTCTGTGAACTCTCATGTCCCCTTGTGGTTTCAGGCAAACCCAGTCCCACTGATTCCCAATCACAAAATAATGTAGAAGAATCATTTGTCTATATACTGCCACATGGGTTAAAACACGTGATCTAAAATCTGCTCTATCTACTCACCTACAATCAAGCAAAAATATTACAAGTATCACAGCCTCCTATAGCCAGGCAAGCAGAGCCTCACACTCCCCATTGGAACCACAGTCAAACAGTCTCAGAGAAGAAGGGCCATATCCCAGATCACCACAGTGACAAACAGAACCACAGTCTGGCTCATGGCCCATCACAGTCACAGAAGCTGTGACAGCTCAGCAGAACTGCTCTTCTTGGTCTGGGATCAGTCTTCCCCACATGCACAATGGCATGGATTGTGGTCTCATTCACAGCTCCTACAGCAGAGCAACATGAGACTCCTTTGACAGAACCTGCAAGCTCCTTCCTCCTGGTGCTCCTAATTGCTAAGCTTTCCTGAGGTCCCACATTAGCTAAGGCCACCCATCTCAGACTCAGGAAAGAGGCAGGTCCCCTACTGGGTGATCAGAGATCAAATGACACAGATAGCACAGGCCGTCTCAGTTCTGCCCTTCCACCTTAGGGGCAGACAGGACCCTTATCTGGAAATTCTGTATTTTCAAAATTCTTCCAGTCTCCCAGAGTAATTCTTGTTCTCCTTCCCAAGCACACAGTCCTTTGTGTACAAATAAACACAAATTGTCCAGTGCAGCAAACCATTTCATTCATATCAGGGAATTCCTGCAGCCAAACACAGGTCACACTCAAACAGTAACTATTGTTACTCTGTGACTGTTAAAGAAAAACAGGCCATGAATTAGAAAACAATTAGTGGTCAATGGTAGGGCTTGCAGGTAAGAAAGAGACCATGGATACATTATCACAAAGAATTATTTGGAAGAGTTGGAATAGAATTCATAACCATGTGTTCCAGATACTAGGGATGTGTATGAAAAAAACCAAGGATTACTCACATGCATTTTTTTCCCTGAGGCTACACATCTTAAACAAGGAAAATAGCAGTCCTGTTAGCCAGGGCTACACTATTTTATCCAGATCTTCAATCTCAGTTAAACAAGTGTATCTACAGTAATTTTGTTTCATGACAGGGTCAGTACTTTATTCAGATTACTGAATGTGCTGGTCTGTGTACCCCAAGAAGTGGCCACTCAGAACATCTGTGGATCACCAAAAATTGATTACATTACTCCACATTGCTGTTCTCAAATACGGTGGAAAAATGAAAGCTCTCACCCTTGTCCTTTCCCTCCCTTTCTGCACTTTCAAATCATTAGCTTCAAAGATTTTCAGTGAATTCAATTCTTGCACAGGTCCCTCTTCATGTTTACATTCTTCCAAAAACCCAGAGAGACTGGGGGACACTCAGTACCTGCTCCATTTTTCCTTCTTAGTGGTCCCATCCTAGAAAGAGGTATTGGCTATCTTTCCAGCACTGGGCAGCAGAGGCAGGTTTAGATGTTCAATGAAATTCTCAATTACATAGTATGAGACAAGCCTGGGCTACAGGATACACTGCTCTACACAAAAATAATCAACAGCTCTTGAGAGAAAAGGAATGAAATAATTAATAACCTAGACACATTAGAAAGCAGGAACAAATAGATAAAAACAGCAATGCCCTTAAACATGTTCAAAATAAGAGCAATAACTGGTATTTTTAACAGGATAAATATGTATTTTTCAAGATAAAAAACTGAGCTATGCCAGATGGTGGTGGCACTCCCCTTTAATACCAGCACTCAGGAAAAAGTGGCAGGCAGATCTCTGTGAGTTTGAGGCCAATCTGGGCTACAGAGTGAGTTCCAGGAAAGTGTCTTGACAGAGAAATCTTGTCTCAAAAAAAAGTTAGCTATATTGACTTTTAAAAAGAGTGGAACATTCTCTAGTAGAGGGTTATCTTTAATAACAGATAGGTTGATTTTCCCAAATACACTGTTGGCTGCTGTGAACTGTAACCTGACAAACAGAGTTACAGTCAATGGCCTTTTTCCTCAAACCTCTGAGCTTACATAACTGTGTCAAGCAGGGCTGAACTTATCTGCATAGGAGTTTCCTAATTGAATATTCAATATCCTTTAGTGCAAGTTGACTTTCCCAAATTGTACAACAACCAGTCTGGTCTCTCTTCATTCACCAATCATCAATCAGTACATGCTGGGAAATTACAAAACCATGCCTCCTGCTACAATCTGATTTGCTTTCATAATGGTGACTCCAGCAGCTCATGGCATACCCTGTTTCTCCCCATATGTAAACAATGAACTATCCCTTCTATTCTGGTCTGAACGTAGAAACCATGTTCCACATGCAAATCTTTTTGCATTTACTGCAATGGATATGCAACTACATGACTCAAATGGCTAATTTTGAAACTCTGAGGTGATACAATCATTTAATTTAAGATTTTTAATGTGTAATATAGAGTACAGGAAAGTCATTAGCATAGAGAGCAACAGATTAGGACCAAGGCCTCTTGTGTCAACATAAGAGAGCTTGTTTCAGAAACATTTTTTAACAAGACTGAAATGCAGCTGTTCTAGAATTAAACTGCCTTCCAAGGCTGAAATCACTTGCCACACTTCAGAGATAAATAAAGAAAAAATCTATTTAAGGATAGTGTGCATCCATCTCCAGCTAATGCTAAAACAAGAGCCAACATAGAAGAGATTCTGCATTCCACATATGCTAATCATCCTTGTGACATTCAGGTTCAGTCTTTAGGTTATACTTTCAGCTATTTAATAGGGACAGAAGTCTACAAGTCTACTTATTTAGACAGAGGGGAGACATACACAGCAAATACATTTCCAAAATCATTTCTTTTGTTGTTGTTGTTTTGACTTGGTTTCTCTGTGCAGCTTTGGAGCCTGTCCTGCAACTCACTCTGTAGCCCAGGCTGGCTTCGAACTCATAGATATCCTTCTGCCTCTGACTCCCAAGTGCTGGGATTAATGGAATGCACCTCCATTGCCCAGCTCCAACATTATTTGTTAAGTACCCCAGTAATGTGAAACAGCAGGATCTTCTTCAGTGACAGGGATCTGGGGTGAAGGTCACAAGAGATGAGAAAGACAGGAAAAGTATAAGGTAGAAAATATAAAATCTGGGGTGCGGAGGTCTTACACAAAATATGTCTCATGTCACCTAAGCTTCTTAAGAAGAATAGCACCTTTGATACTACTTCCAGAGGTGAAATGAAAGGGAATGGCGAAGTTCTAGAAACTATCATAGAATGGAACATACTCAAAGAGGAGGCTAATCAAGCAATGCTGCACAAGAAAAAACAGGGTATTTCAAGAACATTACTGGGCTGGAGAGATGACTCAGAGGTCCTGAGTTCAATTCCCAGTTCCCACAATGTGGCTCAAAAACATCTGTAGTAAGATCTGACACCCTCTTCTGTATACATAATAAATAAATAATTCCTTTTTTGTTCATTTGCTTTTTTGAGACAGCGTTTCTCTGTGCAGCTTTGCACCTTTCCTGGAACTCACTTGGTAGCCCAGGCTGGCCTCAAACTCACTGAAATCTACCTGGCTCTGCCTCCTGAGTGCAGGAATTAAAGGCATGAACCACCACTGACTGGCAATAAATAAATAATTCTTAAAAAAAAAAAAAAGAAGAACATTACTGACTAAGCCCACAATGAACTGTGGACTGTTAACTATAGCCCCCATGTTCAGGAAGGAGTTGGTTTCTCAGAATCTGAAGTAACCTCACCACAAATGTCCTGGTTCCAGACCATTGCTAGCTCTCCAAAGCATATTCTTGGTTTTCAGGAAGGAGCTCTGTTTCATTATCACTACACAAGGCCCTGAGGGAAAGCTTCTTAGTCCAAGGTCCAAGGCACAAGAATTTTCCTAATCTATGCCTGAGGGCATCAATGAAAGCCAGGCTTGATCTGGCAATTCCTCAACACATTAGTGTTTTACTTTTCTTTTATTCTTATTTCCTTTTTTTTTTTTTTTATTTTCAAGACAGATTTTTACTGTGGAGCTTTGGAGCCTGTGCTGGAACTTGCTCTGTAGATAAGGCTGGCCTCAAACTCACAGAGATCAACATGCCTCTGCCTCCTGAGTGAGTGCAGGCATTAAAAGTATGCACCATCATCATCACCATCATCATCATCACCACTACCACCAACACCACCACCAGCATTAGGCTAGTGTTTTGCTTTTCAAATAAGCGGACTTATTTTTCCTATTGTCTATCTGGCAGAACTATGCTTACTGCAAGAAGAAAACTGGAACTTTATGGAATACCTGGATAAAAAGTTGGTTGTTATTCTGTAATGCCTCATTGAGCAGCTTGTTAGAGTCTGATTATTTGATTCAGTGGCTTATTTTAAATTAGTAATGGCTCCCTTTAATGGTTTGGAGCCAAAGAAATGTGTATCCTACTGTCCTAATCTCTAACAGCCCTGATTCAATACACTTACATTTGAGGCTTTTTTTTTTTAAAAATTTTTTTGCTTTATTCTTTTTTTTTGAGACACGGCTTCTCTGTGTCATTTAAATGCCTGTCCTAAGGGTTGGGGGACTTAGCTCAGTGGTAGAGTGCTTGCCTAGCAAGCACAAGGCCATGGGTCCTGTCAGCTCTGAAAAGAAAAAAAGGAAATAAAATTCCTGTCCTAGATCTGTAGACCAGGCTGGCCTTGAACTAACAGAGAACTGTCTGACTCTCCCTCCCCAGTGCTGGGATTAAAGGCTTGTGCCACCCTCACTCAGCACAAAGATGTTTCGAAACACAGCACCCTGCACCCAGTTCTGTGAACAGATTCAGCCCACAGAGCAAAGTTATTCAGAGGCCTTCCCCTGGGTCCAGGGAGATTCAAGTACCACGTGGGTCTTCACAGGACAGGGATTCTGCAGCCGGGTTCCCACCTAGATCAAAGGAAGACTCACCTCACTGGATCCCACACCACACCATCTACTCCACCCCATCTGGGGACAGCAGTCCCTCACTCACCAAATCACGGGTTCCCAGCTCGGCCATGCTCTCAACTCAGCTTCCTGCAGAAGGACTCACCACACACCACACAAAACTGCTGGGACCAGCTCTTCTTCAAAGCCAAATCTGAAGCCAGTGGCCGGAAGGACCCTGCCCAACTTCTGACTGGCAGGTCACCTGGAGCGCCTGATTGGATAGTGAGACCTGAGTGACAAGAGCACCTCCCACAGGGTTACAGTGTGCTTAAAGACACAGCACAATGGTTCCTGACCCTCCCTTCCACCCCAAAGACGTTTTCTAAATGAGCAGAGGTTTCAATTTTAACAGCAATTCCCCCTGGCTGCAAAAGCTGACCCTGCTTTCCTCCTGCTCTGCATGGGAACTTCCCCTTCTTCCCCAAGGACACAATGTGGCTAGCTAGCTTGTACAAACCACTAAACTATATGGGGCAGAGTGATTCCTTGTCATACAGGTAAAAGGGATCTCGGAATATTAACAACTAAAGAGAAATTTAAAGACACACAAGGAGAATGTTATTATGAGATTTACTGCTGACATCAGGTGAACTGAAGGTACTTTGTACCTGGTTGTCACAGGGACTTCAGACAACAGGTAAAGAAAAGCAGGAACTGGATTACAACCAAGAAAATAGGTCCACTGCTTTAGGAATTTTATTCCAGAAATTCAGAGCAAACGCTTGGCAAATTAATAATAATAAAGAGTAGTCTTCAAGAATAATTTAATACTTAGAGAATAATTAAGCTAGGAAGAATGTGTTTATGAATACTATTGTAGGCCAGCACATATTCCTTGGTGTGCAGGTGAAGGAAAAAAACTGCATTATTCAAGGTTCTCTACCTGAAAAGGACTGGTAGAATGAATCTCTTTATGTATGAAGAAAATGGATTTATTAGAATGTCTCACAAACTGTGGTTCAGGCAGTCCATCTATGACTGCTACCATTACACATTTGAAAAAGTCAGTAGTTGTTCAGTGCATGAGGCTGTGTATCTCAACAGCTCTTTTGTATACATCACAATTCTAAGGAAGTCGGCTCTGGTGCTGGTAAAAGAATGAACTTGGAGCTGGGCGGTGGCAAATGCCTTTAATCCCAGTACTTGGGAGGCATAGTCAGGAAGATCTCTGTGAGTTCAAGGTCAGCCTGGGATACAGAGGAACTTCTAGGAAAGCTACAAACTATACAGACAAATCCTGTCTCAAAAAAAAAAAAAAGAATGAACTTGGTAACCAGAGCTAGGGTAACCAGGCAACGGGAGAGATTACTCCTTCTGTGTTCTTTATGTATGTAGGCTACCACTAGAAGGCAATATCAAGATTAAAGGGGGATCTTATACTTTGTTTGATTCTTCTTTTTTTTTTTTTGGTGTTCCTGAGACTGGATTTATCTGTATAGCCCTGGAACTCATTCTGTAGACCAGGCTGGCCTCAACCTCAGAAATCCTCAGAAGATTCTTCCTCCTCAGTGCTGTGCTTAAAAGTGTGCACAGACATCAAGCAGCTGAAGGTAGATGTCACCTCAAATGATCTAGATTAAAGATGGGTCTTTAATTTCAAAACATTTCAAAAATCCCTCACTAGTGTATGCAACTCTTTTGGTTTTAGTTAATTGCAGAGATTGCCTGTTTTGACTACCAAGAATAGCCATCACAATATCCAAGATGGAAGAAAGGAGAAAAATTTCTTACCTGCAGGAGGATGGTAGATTATGGAATACTATTACAATGCTTCATGTAAACAGAGGAAGCATGTAGATTTTAACAGAGGGAATCTGGACATATTCCTAAGCAGACTATCTTAACAAATCCATTTCTGAACACCATCACAATGTAAAAGTAGAGACACTTAGGGGAATTCTTACATAAAAATCAGGGGAAGCCATATATACATTATAAAATGATAGAAACAAATGCCTCTGGGATGTTCATTTTGTACCCCAAAGTCTTAGCTGAAAGTCAAGTAAGTTTTACAATGAACAAAGATTTCTCTCAGGCATATGAGACCTGTGAATCTTAATGTTCAGTCTGAAAGATAAGTACACCAATACCACAATTCTCACAAAGACAGAGAAGAGAAATGCAGAAATCATCATTAAAAAGTCACTTACCATCATTGTGTACTGTGCTGTTAGATGAACAGTTATGATGGGCTTCATTACCCTCAAAATAAAGCTGCTTTTGCCTCTGAGCAGGCTGGCTTGGCAGGGGGCCACAGCTGCTTCCCTGCAAGACAATGAGGAGCTAATTTTAACTATCCCTGGCATCTGTCTGACTGAGGCCTGTGAGCTCACTGTAAATAATTCCATTCTTTACTTTTACTAACTTGAAAAGAATGATTCATATGATGGTTTGTCTGTTCACAGTACCCAAGGAGGCCAGAAAATGGCAGGAGGTGTCTGGAACCAGAGTTAGAGCAAATGGTTTCCTACCTTGTGGGTTCTATAAATGGAGCCTGGGTCCTCTGTATCAAAAGCCAGTGCATTTATTGCTGAGCCATCTATCTAGTCCCTTTTTATTTAAAATGTTTCCCATAAATTGTTAATTAAGAGACATTACTTCTATACACTTGAACACATTGTCACAGGGGATCACTTCCTAAATATAATACCAGCAGCACACTGAGCACAACAATTAATAAATGGGACCTCATGAAACTGGGAAGCTTTAGTAGGGCAAAAAACATGGTCAATAAGACAAAAAGACAGCATACAGAATGGGAAAAGACCTTCAACAACCTCACATCAGACAGAGGACTAATCTCCAGAGTATATACAGTAGTCAAGAAACTAGACATCAAAATACTGAACAATCCAATTAAAAAATATGGGCTCAAGAACTAAACAGAGAATTCTCAAAAGAAGAATCACAAAAGGCTGAAAGACACTTAAAGAAATGCTCAACTTCCTTAATCATCAGAGACATGCAAATCAAAATGACTCTGAGATAGCACCTTACACATGTCAGAATGGCTATGATCATAAACACTAATGACAGTCTATGTTGGAGAGGATGTGGAGCAAAGGGAACACTCCTCCATTGTGGGTGGGCATGCAAACTTGTACAACCACTTTGGAAATCAGTATGGTGGTTTCTCAGAAGATTGGCAATCAATCTAGCTTAAGACCCAGCCATACCACTCTTGGGCATAAACCCAAGGGAATGCTCAAACATACCACAAAGATACATGTTCAACTATGTTCATAGCAGCACTATTTGTAGTAGCTAGTACCTGGAAACAATCTAGATGCCTGTCAATTGAAGAATGGATTAAGAAAATGAGGTACATGTACACAATGGAGTACAACTCAGCAGAGAAAAACAATGACAGCATGAAAATTGCAGGCAAATGAATGGAACTTGAAAATGTCATCCTGAGTGAGGTAAGCCAAACCCAGAAGGACAAACATGGTATGTACTCACTCATAAGTGGATTCTAGATATAAAGCAAAAAACTATCAGACTGCAACCCACAGAACAAGGGAGGCTATATAGCGGGGGGAACCTAGGATGACTATGGCTTATAAAAAGTTTTGGTTTTACTCAATTTCTTGGGAAGCCTCAATGAAATTTTTCACTATTAGCATAAGAATTTATACTGTATCAATCTGATAATAGAAAATAAATAAAAAATTAACATTAAAAATATGACTTCTCTTTCCCCTTTTATTTCTTAATTACTACCTTTACAAATCCTTTCTAAACTCTTCTTTTTTATGTGTGGGTGAATCAGTATGCTGAAATATATGAATACAACATGCTGCATCCATTGTTGTTGATTGCACATATATGGATAATTGGCTCACCATGTCATATTGGACAATTCATTAGGGAGCTTTTTCCTGACTTATTCTGTCAAATGGAGGAGAATTGTACTTTTTAATCAGCACCAGTTGTCTGAAGACTTAGGGTAGAATATGCCTTTCCTGTTAAGAGCAATGCAGATTCTTTCAGAGCATCCTTCTTCCATTCCCTGTACATATAAAGCTCACTATTATATATCTCCAGTATCAGGGATTCTGACATAATCTCCTGTCCTCCCAGGCCACCATAAGAAGAGGGGACTTAGTCCATAAAGATTATATTTAACGCTGTGTGATAGTACATTCTTTTAGTACCAGCAATCTGGACACAAAGGCAGGAAGATCACAGTAACTTTTGAGGCATATGCTACATAATCTATACACACAAACAGACACATACAGATACACACACACACACACACACACACACACACACACACACACACAGAGTCACAGGAAATGAACAAAACTGAATAACCTAAAAGAATAGGAGCATTGTTGAATAGGGACAATACAATACCAATTAAAGTAATTTCAAGTTCTACTTGCCCATGGAACCACATTCAAAAAATGTTCAGCCAACATGCAAGCACATGACATTAATTGTAGCCACTGCGAGAAACTGAACATTTCACTGATTCAAAATTTGAAGAAATGTTCAACATTCTTAGCTATTTGATATTTTATTTGTACTGAAATGTGATTTTATTTGTATATTAATAAAGTTGCCTTGCTAAAGCAAGCCATAGCAGAAGCTGGTGGTAATGCTGCAAGCCTTTAATCCTATCACTTGGGAGGCAGAGCTAGGCAGGATCTCTGTGTGTTGAAGGATAGAGCCAGCATGGCGACACACACCTTCAATCTCACTACCAACCATAGAAGACCTGGAGGTCTGTCTGTATATACAGGCAGTGACGAGGAGGTCATGTGGCTGGGTTTACAACCAATGAGAAGGCAGAACAGAAAGTCTATATAAAAGACAGGACATAGAAAGTAGTTCTCTGGCACAGAGGAAAGACAGAGCAGCAGTGAAGGGAAAGATTTTCAGCTCTCAGCTATTGCTCTGACCTCTTGGATTTTAACTCTGCAATTGGCTCTGTGTTTCTTATTTAACAAGATGGTTACATCTACACTTAGCCACTAACGAAATGCATATTAAAAATCCTTTGAGATTTCTTCTAATGTCTGTCAGAATCTGATGATGAATAACACAAGTGACAGCTAATGCTGGCAAGGACATGGAGCAAGGGGAGTCACTGCTTTGACAAGTGCAAATTTGTACAGCCACTGTGGAAATCAATATGCAATCCTCAGAAAATGGGAGTCAATCTTCATCAAGATCCAGCTTGGGCATATACCCAAATGATGCTCCTCCACCCTACCACAAGGACAACTGCTCAACTAGCTTGATAGTGGCTTTCTTTATAATAGCCAGAAAGTGTTATTTTTGTGAGAGATTTTGCTGATTGATGATTGAAATGAGAAGGCTCCTCTACCTAGAGTAGCAGGAATGGCTATTCCACCTAGGGTGAAAATAACCTTAAGGAAGGGGGCCTGGGCTAGAAAGGGAGCTAACTGAGCATGAGACAGTAACTAGGCAAGAGAGAATGCCAGGGAGCAATCTTTTTTTTTTAAAGACTTATTTATTTATGTATACAGAATATATGACTGCTGGCCAGAAGAGGGCATCAGTTCCCAATACAGATGGTTGTGTGCCAACATGTGGGTGCTGGGAATTGAACTCAGGACCTTTGGAAGAACATCCAGTGCTCTTAAACTCTGAGCCACCTCACCAGCCTGCCAGGAAGCAATCTTTGCCCATGAGTTTTGCCTTCATTTGTTAGCTTGAGCCTTTATCCTAAACTCCAAAAATGATGGAGTGTGACCTGACACAATCAGCCAAATAAACACATTCATTTTCTGATGTTTTTGGTTAGAGGCTTTAATCATAGCAGGACAAAAGCAAGTTAGAACTAAAAATGGAGCATCTACAGTGGTTTTGATGCTAGGTAGAACATTAGTGTAGTGAGCACATACCCCAATTATGGGGGAGGAATAATCACTCTTCATTCAGACTTGGTATAACACTCATTTATTCACACAGTAAGATTACAAAGAATATTTATCCCATTTTCCAAATGGAAGTGGTAATACCATTCTGGGTGTACAGATCCGGACTTGCTACATCTGTTCCTCTGGATCTTAGGTCAGCCTACCTCTGGTCAGCAACATCTGCACTGAGGACAGGATCTCACCTCTCTGGCAGAGGAGAGTTCTCTTATGATAGGGTCTGATGAGCTCTTTTGGTTGCTTCTGAGGTTCTTCTTTCATATCCCTTTCTGGCTAGGTTTCTAGTCTTATCCCTACTTCTACACATAGCTTATAGCTCATCACTACCCCATTTGTGGCTTACTTATATCATTGTATTACTTATCACTCTTGACCAGGGTTGTTCACCTTAGGTCCTACATGTTCCTTACACTGAGAATGTAATTTTTGGAAGAATGTGGAAGATATCAGGACCTTAGTTTGCAAAAACCATAGAAAGTTGCACACAGAACATTATTGACCCATCGTGTATGACCAGAAGATGGGAATGTTAAGAGTAATGGCAGAAGTGGAGATTGAGACTATAGGATTTAAGTAAAGAACAGACTCAATAAAAATTAGGCTAACAATCATTTGTGTGATATTTTGGCTCCAAATTCTTTCTTATTTTGTCAATGCTCGGGATATTTATTAATGCAGAAATTAAAAGTAATGGGCTAGTTTCTTAAATGGAATAGTGAATCTGTTGGAGTGTTATTATCGTTCACTCAGTCAGGTCAACAATGGAAGAAAACAAATGGGGCATTATTGATTGCCACTGGTAGTGAAAGTCCAAGACTGTATACAGCAGTGACAACTAGTGTTCAGAAGGTCGACCTATCAGAACTAAGGGTTCTGTTAGAGGAAAGCATCATGAAAGGTGTCATGGAATTACTGTCTTTTGAATGAACTAGCTGTTTCTTTTTGTAGACTTCTTGTGCAGTAACAGTAATGAATCTCCTCATTTACCATGCACCTCCATGTTACATGTACATGTAACCTCTCAATTGAATCTCAATCTTGGCTACAACTTTCCCTATATATTTGGGGTAATTGGACAACTGTCCCCAGCTGTGTTTATCATTAACATATATCTGGCTAGGGCCATTCTCTGGACAAAAGTATTTCAACAAACATACCTTTTTCCAAGGACAAAACTGCTCATAGATAAACATTAGCTCATCTCACTCACAGATAGAGAAAAGAACCACTAACAATTAAATCTTCAACCCCTTCCCTTCACCTCGGATTATTTACACAAGACCGTAACTTCAGACATTTCCTACTCACATTCCTGGGTGATGTTTTAGCCATTTGCTAGATACTGAGTTAAGGCAGGAGCTTCCCACTGGCTGAAGGAGATTGCCTCCAGGCCAGGCAGGCAATAAGTGCCAAGCTTCTTTCTTGAGCAAGTTAAGTTTTTAATTCCTCCTCAGCCAGGTGATATTCCTAGATTTTCTCCTCAGCAATTACTCTGAGTGAAAGTGTTTCAATATCCAAATACTACATGCTCTGACATAGGTCGCTTGGCCACCTAACATATGTCCCCTTCCCTATCAGAAAGCAGCTGAAGCTGGGATGAGTGGGAAAACTGGCAACAAAGACAGTTTACTTTCTTGTGTATTCTTGTGACTTTTAATTGCCTAACATTCTCCCTAGCCATTTCTAGATTATAGTTTGAGCACACAAATTTCCTAATTGATCTTAGCCTTTAGTTGACTCTACCAGAGAACTCCCCTTTAGTCATTCCCCTTTTGTAATTGGAATCTGACAATTAATCACTTTATGTGTGAGTCCTTATCACCTCTCTCTGTGACCCTGGAAACTTCAAGCCTCACATTGCTTTACCAAAGAATTACTGTGGGGGTATATATACTGGTTCTCTCAGAGCACTGGGAGAACTGATGGAGAAGAAGAAAGATGAGGATGGAGATGGAAAGAACTAGATAGAATGATGAGAGAACAGCAGGAGGGACCGAGAGGAGCTAAGGAAGAGAGCAGACAAGAAAGGGTACAGATAGAATCACCATAGAAGAATAAAGTGAATGCACTAAAGAACTCAGTGTGCTTAGCTTCATTGAATATCCCTCAGATTAGAATCCTCAGCTGGTTGGTAGACTCTTCCCACAGACCCTGGGAGCAAAAAATATAGGCTGGACCTATTGTTGTTTGTGTTAGGGCAGAAACAATTGAAAATGAAAAGGTAGGTTCAGAGGGCAGTGAAGTGCTGAAACAGGCAAAGGTCTTCAAGGACCTTATGACCATTATACAGAAAATGGAAGCCCTAAGGGAAAAGGAAGGTGCCCTAAGGTTGAGACTCTATCTAGCTAGAGCTTCAAGTTAAGAAATGAGTAAGCAAAGTGATTTCTAGTCCCAGGAAGCAACTTCATACAAAACCTGCTTCACCTGTGGTCCAAGCATGTTAGAGTCCATCCAAATCAAGAAGTCAAACTTTGCAGGATCCCCCATCATTGGCTGGTCCTGAAAACAAGAGAGAATCAAAATTTAAGGTCATGGATTGTTAGCCTCTGCTTACAGTTCAGTATTTTTCCAGGCATCTATAATTGGCAGAGACAGAAACCAAGTGAGGAGATTGGGAGGGTTCACTGCACGAAGTGGTGAGGATGAAACCTGGTGGATTTTTTTAATTCTTTTTTTAACTTTTTACTCTTTTTGTGGCCTGCTACCCAGTTCTAAAATAAATCGCACACACATAGACTTATTTTTTCTTTTAATTGCCTGGCATTAACTTGGCTTGTTTCTAGCCAGCTTTTCTCACCTTAAATTATCCCATCTATCTTTTGGCTTTTATCTTTCTCTATTTTGTATTCCTTGCTTTATTTCTTACTCCATTGCTTGCTGTTTAGGTTAGTGGTTGGTTCCTGGTGTCCTTTCTTTTTTTTTCTTCAGTTTTTTGAGACAGGGTTTCTCTATGTAGCTTTGCACCTTTTCCTGGAACTCACTTGGAAGCCCAGGCTGGCCTCGAACTCACACAGATCCTCCTGGCTCTGGCTCCTCAGTGCTGGGATTAAAGGCACGTGCCACTTTCGCCACCAGCACCACCCAGATTATTTTTTTTTCCTTATCTTCCTGCTTCTTCCTTTGTTTCTACCCAGATTTCTTCTTCCTTTTATTATCTCTGACTGCCAGCCTTTCCTGCTGAGCTATTGTCCATTCAGCTTTTTATAAGACCAAACAAGTATTTTATACAGATTAGATACAATCAATGTATCACAGCTTCACAGATTTAAACAAATGCAACATAAAAGATTGCAACACATCTTTCCATCACTAAAACAAATGTTCCACACCACACACAAATATAACTCATCTTAAAATAATATTCCACACATCTGGATTGCATTGTGACCACAAGATGTTGAGATACCTCAGCTATGAGGTATCTTCCATGTAGACCTACCTGCGTATAGGCTGTAGAAGTAACCAGAGACAGAGATGCATGGAAAGTTGAAGAGAAATGGCCATCTAAGCTCAAGGTAACTAAAGACCCTTGAATCTGAGACAGAGATAAAGTATTTGTTGTTTGTCTTGCTGTGCTTCAGTAATTTCTTGGTTCAACCTTCCCTGACTGTGTCTCCATTTCACTGTTTTGGAATGAGAATGGGAGTGTGTGCCATTGTATGTTCAAAAGATGTAACTCTTCTAGTTTACAAAATGTCACTGTCAAGAGATCATATTGAGTATCAGAAGACACTTTGAACATTTGAACAATGTAAGGGCTGTTGTAGACTATCAGGATCACTGTAGTGACTAAATACATTTTCTTCATAAATGACCATGAGCATTAATGACTTGGGTCAGAATGTAATTGATTGAAAATCCTCCCAGAGTAGGTATTGTATTTGGAAACACATGTTCTCATGACACTCATACTGCCTGAGCCTTCTGAGTCATTGGATAGCAGGTGGATGACCTTTTTGTGTTGTGTTTTGTTTGAATTTTTAAGTAAATATGAATATTTTACCTGTGTGAATGGATATGCATCACATGGATAGCTGGTCCTCACAGTGACCAAATGATGGTCTTACAATCCCTGAGGTTGGAATAAGGAATATTTGTGATCCCCCATGAAAGCAAGTGCAATTGAGCACACCTCCATGCAAAACAAGCAAGAGCACTTTGCTGCTATAATATCTCTCCTACACTGTGTTGATTATATTTGATCAACACTTATATTGCTAATGTTTTCATCTATCCATTTATAACTGTTACAATCTGCAGT
This sequence comes from Onychomys torridus, assembly GCF_903995425.1. Classification (NCBI taxonomy): domain Eukaryota; kingdom Metazoa; phylum Chordata; class Mammalia; order Rodentia; family Cricetidae; genus Onychomys; species Onychomys torridus. The sequence continues at coordinate 9,520 of NW_023411774.1, read as the reverse complement.
GCCTTTTAGCAAAATCTTATTCATGTTACAGTTTGAATTGGGGCACTTCATGTTCTTAAAGACGAAAACAGAACTGTAATAAATGCATAACTCTTTTTAGAAACCAAATCAACCCGGGACTTGTAGGAAAGCAGACAACTGCTGTTCCCACCGGCTTTAGCTTTGTTTGTTCATTAGCAATCTTCCCCTGGGTCCTACACCTTCCTGCCTCAGCTCTGTGCTCCAGGAACCCTAGTATCCCCGACATGCAAACAACTCAGAGATGCTGGAAAGTTGCCTGAGTTTTTCGTCAGAAGCGAGGATACAATGCTAACAGAGTTTGTTTCTCTTCAGGGGATCTTTATGTTAGGAAGATTAGGAACACCTTTTCATATCTCATTCAGAAACAAAACCCTTGATGCCTCCACTCAGCTCTAATTGAAAAGCTTGGCTTTTTTGCTTTTCCCAGGTGAAGTTTCCTGCCTTTTTGGGCTCTCTGTTGCTCTTCATCCTTCCTCTCCCAAGTGTTTCCCTCAGGGGACTTTGACCCACTGTCTTTTACTAGCTTGAAGAGACAGAACCTAGTAGAGGTTTTTAGGAACTTCTCCCTTCCTCCTGCATTGCAGTGAGGATTTTGAAAGCTTGAAAGAGAACTTAGAGAGGCTTTGCTGTCTTAATAAGTTTATTGTTTTCCCTTAGAGCTAATCACAGGTGGTCCCCATACTAATATCTTCAGGTGATTCTAATTTTTGTCCTTCTAAGAGAGAAAGTTAAAGGCTTCAGTACTTAACTTTTTTTTAAAAGAGCAAGATTAAGGCTTTTTTTTTTTTTTTTGGTTTTTTGAGACAGCGTTTCTCTGTGTTACTTTGCACCTTTCCTGGATCTCTGTAGACCAGTCTGGCCTAGAATTCACAAAGATCCGCCTGCCTCTGCCTCCCAAGTGCTGGAATTAAAGGCACCACTACCCAGCTAGATTAAGGCTTTTAAAGAGATTTTCCCCAAAAATTTTCAAAGAAAACCTTTATAGTTTAAGAGAAAGATTTCCCCCCCCTCCAGGAGAGAAAGACCAACTTTTCCCAAAACTTCCCAGCTTTAAATTTTGGCTTTTTACACCCACATTTTTTTGCCTCAGGGAGAAATCACTTTCCCGGCCACTTGGACTTAGCCTTTCAGCTCTCCCCAGGTCAAAGTTTCCATACTTTTTCTTCCCCATAAGCTCAAGGAAGAGCTTTTTTACAACCCGTAAAGCTCAAAGACATATTTTTCCCCAGTTTGCTTTCATAGGCCCCAAAGTTAGAAAATTGAAGAACTTTTCTGTCTAGCTGCTTTTAGTTATCTTAAATTTTTCTGCACGATCTTACATTTCTGTTTTTTCCACACTATATTACTACACTATGCTTTATATTTGTCAAAGAAAGAAATTGAGAAAGGGATAGAAGATAGAAAATTTTGACAGAGAGAATTTTGCGCTGCAGCATCGGACATCCTTCCAGTCCATTTTCCTTTTCTCTCAAGGATAAGAACCCTGTATACATATTTTTTTCTTTCCATAAAACTGGCATGCCACTTTCCACTGGCAGGGCTGACTCACACTTTTGACAAAAACTCTGTAATAAAACTATTACTTTCTTTTTTCTTCAGTCCCTATTAATTTTTCTTTAGTCCATGTTCATTTGTCTTTAGTCCCCTTTATCTTTTTCTTTATTCATTAGTCCCCATTTTTTCCCGTTTTTTTGTCTTTAGTCCTTGTTCATGGTGGAATTCTATGGGGCATTTACCCACCAACCCCACAGCTCCCCAGAGTGTTCTTGAGTGTGAGCTGCAGGAAATATTAGCTAGAAGGATTTATAGTACAAAGATAAACAGATAGAAAATAAAGAATAGCTTTGAGAGGGCCTGGAAGCTTTTCCACTCTGCCCCAGGATATTTATAGAGACACCAAGGGGGTGGAGCAAAAAACCTCCTCCCCCAGCACAGCCAAGTGCAGGCCATTTCAGACACCTGCACTCAGGTGCATAGTCCTAATCATCCTCTATGTGGACATGCAGTGAAAAGCCATGAGGAACCCGAAAATGGGCTCCCACAGGAGAGGTGCTGATATTTTGAGGCCCAGCTGGGTGGCTCTAGCCAATGAAAGACTTATGGAGTACTTTTCAATGAGGAATAAGAGTGGCAGGTAGCTTGCAGATTCATTCCAGGATTATGTTCTGCTTCTGCTATAAATGGTTGCAGGGAAGACCACCAGCTATGTCATGGTGAGGATAGGGCATCCAGAGCAGGTCTGTTGAGCTGTTATGTCTGTTGGTATGTGAATGGATGATGAGCCAGACTTTGGTTCTGTTGGTCTGTGTGGTAACCAGGACAGTGGACTTTGGACATGGAGCGTCACTGTGAATGGATTTCTTGGGTAGGGAATGACTGTAGTCCTTGCATGGGAGGATATGATTCTTGTAATATCACTGTCCAGTGAGTACCCACAGGCAAGCTTTTGGTGTGCACTTGGAAGACACATTAGAACATTAAATGTCTGGTTTCTAAAAGTTCTGAGTATTACATTCCACTTTCATGTTTCAGGCTTTTGAGCACAGTTCAGCTGAGAGTCATTGGGATGAGGATTCAGAAGCTTGCAGTCTGAGGAAACAAGACCAGCTGAGGAACTGGTGAGGCAAGGAAACTGTGGCTTGTTCTGCTTCTCTGATCTTCCAGCATTCACCCCAGGTTTGATTTTATTAAATAAGAACTTTTAAGATTCATGCTACAGACATCCTTTGCTTCATCATAAGAGAAGGAGTTCCTTTTAGAAGTCAAACTATTTTCTATAAAATTAAAACATCATTAATCTTGAATTGAATTTCCCCAATTATGGTGGCACACCCTCATCACACAACACATTTTCTATTATTGCAAAGGAGAGAATTATTGTTCAGGATGTGTGCTGGTCAGTGATTTCTTGTAGTTTGGTTTTGATTAGAATATTTTTGTTCTTGTTTAAGGGATCATGATATATTTGTAGGTATCTTTTCACATCTCTTCTTTTTCCTGTGGTGCTATCTATGTTGATAGTTTTATATCATCTATTTATATTGTTTCTCTGGAAAATAATGGACCTTCACAATTTTGAATCCTGAAAATTTCTTGTTATGAGTTCATTGTTTATTTGTTGGTTTGTGAATTTTTTGTGAAGATACAGTTTTACTTGTCTCTTCTTGATCTTAGGGGCTTGTGTCTTCACATTTCCAGGCATATGTATGTTTGTTGCTATCTTCATGTTTCTGTTTTTGCTGATAAGTGATTGACATAATTAAAACATTGGCTTTGGATCTTTAAAACCTCCTCATATATTACTGTCTTTTTCCCCTAACTAACCTTTACTGTAAGCATGACATCACCTAGAGTCATGTGGGGATACATCAGTTGAGAGTGTACCTAGACTGAAATATCTGGTTGCTGAGTCTGAGAGAGTTTGAGTTCATTTTGAATGATGTGAGAAAGCTCTTCCACTGAGTTGGTAATTTCTCTAAGAAAGTGGGCCTGTGCTAGAGAAGAGATCTATCTTAGCATGAGACAGTGACAAAGCAAGAGAGAAATCCAGGAAGCAATGCATCCTTATATTTTCCCTTCATATATTAGCTTGAGTTTCTATCCTAAGCTCCCACAAGGAGGGAGTGTGGCCTAGGGGTACTAACAAAAACAAACAAACAAACAAACAAAAAACCTGTTAATTATCTGAGTTGCTTCTGGTTAGAGAATTTAATCATACCAACAGAGAAGAAAGTTGGAATAGAAAAAAAAGGTACCCAGGATGTGATTTTCTGACTGCAAAGGAGTTGAAATTGTTAGGCCTGTCCTTACTATCTTGAATAGAATTATTTTGTTGTTTTGTTTTCTAGCCCAGGGAGGCCACTGATTCATGGCATCTTTCGTCCCAGCTTCTGAATGCTGGGGTAATATATCATGTGCTTCAAATAATAATTAAAGGTTAGTGTTAAATCAGAAAGTCTGAGTTTGCAGTTTCTTGTAGGGTTAGGAAGGAAAGTGGTTCAGCCAATAGAGCTATATAAGAGAGTCCCCAGAGACTGAGGGCATTTGTTCACATGAATTGTGCCATTCATGAACGACGGAATGATATGGGGGATTTAAAAGCAAGTACTCAACAAGTTTAGGATAATGTTTCCTGCTTGTCAGGATTGCAAGAAGAGCTTACTCCAGCTTACTCAACACCATCTGAGTTATTCTGACTCATACTAGTTAGGAGATGGATCCTAGAAAAAGGATTTTAAGTAAGAATTATATAATGTTGTTTTTTGTGCTTTGCAGCCCCAGAGAGTTTCAGAGAAGCAGGAACTCTCAAGTTAGCATCATGTGGAATCTTCACACTAGAGTGATTATTTGCTAGTACATGTATTCTATTTATTTCAAAGTTTAAGGGCTCCTCCATCTCCTGCCTATACTAATGGATGGTATTATAATTTGTATATCTAGAGTTGCCAACTTTGTCCTGTGACAAAGATATCTATCTTATGTTAAGAACTAGAGAAGTTTCAAACTGGTGTTAACAGCTTCATAGACCAGTGGATATAGGGAATTTGGGTAATTGTAGCCACTGTTGCTTTAGATAAAATAATATTAACCAATAAAATCTCCCCAATCATGAAATTCCCCTAAGATGATTCAGTAGCAAACCAGAGTTAGTTCTTGTTTGTTCAAAAAGCAATCACACAAGACAGTATATTTGCACTGACTTTAGGGGCCAGCAATTATTTCATAAAGTTTATTTACATGTATTAGTGAGATCTTGAGATGACTCATCAAGTCAAAGCACATTGCTGTCCAAGTGCAATAAGCTTGTTCCTGGGATCACATGATAGAGGGAACCAAGTCCTCCAGGTTGTTAATTGGCCACCGTATGTGAGGTCAATCATGTATGTGCACTACACATCAAACAGATACCCACATCACATGCACACCTCTCTCTTTCACATGCACACACATATACAAATACATGCACAATATACATATAAACATGCACACCACACAAAAATACACACACTGCACTCAAACACGAACTATATACACAAACACAAAAACACATACACACAAATACATGCACAAACATAAAGACACACAAACATAAACAGAGACAAAGACCACATAAACCACACACCACACAAACACATGCACAAATACACACACTTCATACAAAGAGACATACACAGAAAAATATACACACGTACACCCATAAAGAAACTTTAAAACAGTATTAGCATTTAAAGAACACTTCAGATTTGTGTTGAATAAATTTACACAAATATGGATGTTTTTCATTGGTTTGTTATTTTTTTATTTGTATGACATAACAGCATGTTCTGACAACGACTTCCCTTATAAAAGTAGTCATTCCTGGTAGCCATAACATAAATATTTGCCAAGTGTGATACTTGGAATACTTGGGCTACTATGAGAAGTTGCATAAAATATTTTTGCATTTAATAGTGCTTTAGAAGAACGATTTTGAATCTTTATCAGTACCACATGAGGGTGTGACTATAAATGATGGAAGCAGATGCAGAGATCCCTGGCTAATCAATGGGCTGTGCTCCTGGCATCCTGTCTTGGATAAGAAGGAGGGATTACAAGTAGAGGGAGGTTAAGATCATGATGGGGAAACCCACAGATACAGCTAACCTGAGCTAGTTGGAGCTCAAAGACACTGGAATGACAGCTGGAGAACCTCAATAAGACCAAATTAGATCCTCTGAATGTGGATGACAGTTGTGAGGCTTCTGTAGTGTGTGGCCCCCCTGACAGTGGGACCAGGATTTATCCCTATTGCATGAGCAGGCATTTTGGAGCACTTCTCCTATGAAGGGATACCTTGCTCAGCCTTGATGCAGAGGGGTTGGGGGCTTTGTCCTGCCTCAGCTTGATATTCCAGACTTTGTGGAATCTTCATTGGATGCCTTGCCCTCTCTCAGGAGTGCTTGGGGACAGGGTGGGGGAAGGAAGGGTAAGTAGATTGAGGGGAGGGCGAGGGAACTGTGGTTGGTATGTAAGATGGAAAAATACTTTTAAATACTAAAAATAAACCAATCTTTAAAAAATGGCTGTTACTCTTAGAGACACTGAAATTGTAAAGACTCTTGAAGCTTAAGTAATAAAGGATTTTATCTTTTGCTCTAATGAAAAGAGACCTTGTTTGGATTTGGTTTGATTTTTGACACATTCTGTTTATGCAGCCCTGGCTGTTTTAGAACTTTCCTATAGACCAGGCTGGCCTTGAACTTACACACAGATCCTCCTGCCTCTGACTCACAAGTGCTGGGAATAAAAGCTTACAACAGCTTTCCTGGCCTTCATTTAGGTTCTTTGAAACAGTCTCAATATGTATCCTTGATGTGTCTGGCATTTAAAAAAGCTTATTTGCTCTTACAATTATGATTTTTTGCATATACTGGATTTATTATTCTAGACAATTTCATCTTGGAGTGAAACCCAGGCAGGGCTAATGCTAGGCATTGCTCTGCCACTGAACTGTTTTCTTCCTTAGAAATACTTGTGTGATATTTGAACATATTTTTTCTTTGGTATGATCTCAGTAAATAGATTAAGCTCTTTGCTTAAAAAAATATCTTGTATTAGATTTTACTTGCTCTACTTTTCTTATAGTAGAAAATTGTGCTGTTAGATTATGTCATTTCTTAATTGTTCAGGCTTTTTTTCATATATCTTGTCTTTTAACAAAGACTCATGTTTTTCTTGTGGATAATATTGAGACTGTGTAAGGAATTTTCTTTAATTTTGTCATAAAGCCTAAAAAATGTTGTAGCTATATTACATTTGCCCTGTTTCTAAAATTATAATTAATGCATTAATTAATAGACCTATCTTGTTTTGCTGGGTAGCTTTCCTGGAATTAATCTATATCCTTGGGGTAATCCTACTACCTTCCAAGAGCTGGGATTGCAATAAACTATCATTTATTTTCCAGTACTTTTCTCCTCTCATAAATGTCTAATTAAATGATTGTGTATTGCAGGAAATGTGAAATCAGCTAACAAATGTAGCTCTTGCTTACAGGTAGATAATCATTGGGCTAGATTTTTTTTATTCTTCAGTCCAAAGTTAGTTAGGATTTTTGAGTTCAGATTACTTAATTCAGGACACATTTTCAGTCCTATGGTAGTATGGAGACATTATGAGTATTTAAGTGATGTTATTATTACTTTTCTATAACAGAAGCAACGTCCCAGAATGGTCCAGACAAATACAAATTAAGGAATAAAGGATTCCTGCATTCCCTGAGTTTGTTATTCTAGGCCACTGAAAACAGGTTATGCTCCTTACAGGGGAACTCAGTGCTTTGCTTTGTCACAGTGCTAATCCTGTTTATCCAGTCTGGTATTTTCTGTGAATGTAGGGGCCCTGGGTTACGAAAGAGGTGAAAAAGAAATCCAAACAAGAATCCAAGACTCCTACTTTTCTGTACTTAAGCCTATTAAAATTGTGTATGCAATCATGGTGCTTGTTTTTACACTATTGCCTTTTTATATTTATATCACACACCACATGTAGCCACTCTTATCCCACTTTTTTTTTCTTAGCACATTTCTTACTAGAAGATAGCAGCTTTAATTTAAGGTTTCCAATGTTTATACTTTGCCTACATGTATATCTGTGCACCAGTTGTATTTCTGGTACCTATCAAAGCCAGAAGTGGAAATTAGATTTCATTCAACTATAATAAAAGATGACTGTGAGCTTTAATGTCAAAGGTATAAATCAACCCATGTTCTAAATAGAAGTAATCACTGCTGTTACTTGCTAAGCCTCTGCTATATCCCCCCCCCCCCAGTTTTTGCCCCCATTATAGAAAATCTGTTTGATCTTGTTTCTGTTTAGACTGCATTATCATTGTGTATTGTGTATTTAGTTGAGTAGTTTGTTTTTTTTTGTTTGTTTGTTTTTTTTTTTTTTTTTTTTTGCAACCAGCTCTCAGAAGCCCAGACTGACGATGACCTCATTTGAATTCTTGAACTTCTGATACTTCTTCTATGATTCAAGAAGGGCTGGGAATACAAGTTTGCACCATTACCACAGCTGTTATGGGTCGCAGCATCTCCTGACTCCTTCTTTCTTCTTGCTGTATCTCTCTTGGATTATCCACCTCATTCTGTTCTGCCTTGCCATAGCCCATGGTAGCTTCTTTACTAACCAATGGAAGCAACACACATTCACAGAACACAGAAAGACAGTTCCACAGCAGCTGTGCATGTCCTACTTCATGACTTGGTGTGTTTATTAACACTCAGATGACTATGGTTGTTCAGGTCACATGGTAAGGGGGTGGCCTACTGTCAAATATTCAGTTTCTCCCAGTGACTAGGATTAATGGAATGTGTTCTCATGCTTGGCCATATTTATTTTTGAAAATGATTCCATGAGCACCAGTGACAGACACTTAAAATGACTTTAAGAGGTATTGTGTTGTTCTAAATCTCTAATGCTATGCTACATTTCTTGTATGTAATTCAGTTCTCTCTCTCTCTCTCTCTCTCTCTCTCTCTCTCTCTCTGTGTCTGTGTGTGTGTGTGTGTGTGTTTATACTGTGGCATAAGCTTTAAAACTTACACTCACAATGATCTTCCTGCATTTGTTCCCAGTTTACTGGCAGTAAAAGAATACACTTCCATTTGCAGATTGAAAAATAATTTTTATGTTCAAAGTCTCCTCTTCTTATGGTGGACAGGGAAGCAAGGAGATGGAGTCAGGACCCCTGATATTGGAGTTAGATTTATTAGTGAGTCTCTGTAATACTAGGAATGGAAGCTTGATGCTCTGAAAGAATCTTCAGTGCTATTAACTGTTAAGATATTTTCCAACAAAAGTTTTCTATTCTTGATTATGTTTCCTATCAAAGACAGCCCAGTCAGGGTCAGATACCAGATGCAGATTAAAAAGTAGAATTCTCCTGAGAGAATTAACCTCAAACAAAGATGAGCTCCCCAATTATTTAGCCAATACAACATGGTCAGCCTGATATCCAGAATATATAAAGAACTCAAGAAATTAGACATCAAAATGCCCAACAGTCCAATTAAGAAATGGGCTATACAATTAAAGAGAGAATTCTCAACAGAGGAAGCTCAAATGGCTGAAAGACATTTAAGGAATTGCTCAACATGCATAATTATCTGGGAAATGCAAGTCAAAATAACTCTGAGTTACCAACTTATAACCATCAGAAGAGCTAGGATCAAAAACACTGAAGACACCTTATGCTGGAGAGGTTGTGGAGCAAGGGGAACTCTCATTCACTGTTGGTGGGAAGGCAAGCTTGTACAGCCACTTTGGAAATCAATATGGCACTTACTTAGAAAATTGAGAATCAATCTCCCCCAAGACCAAGATATAGCACTCTTGGGCAAATATTCAAGGGATGGTCAATCATACCACAAGGGCATTTGTGTAGCTATGTTCATAGCAGCATTATTTGTAATAACCAGAACCGGGATACAACCGAGATGCCCTTCAACTGAAATGG
>NW_023411773.1:0-1792 GCF_903995425.1 Onychomys torridus | reverse complement strand
CTGAAATTGAAGACATCAATAATTTCCAGAATTTAAATCCTGATCATGACATGACACTAATGGAATTCAGGTGTTCTGGTACATGGACTCTTCCCCAAATGTGAGGTCAAACTGTGACCTTGTATAATCTAGTTCACAAAAAGAGTCTGTCAGATACGCTAAGCCTGTAGGCTGAAGATGATGCCCCAACACTGTGGAGAAACCTCAGGTGACTGTCCAGGCAGCTGGCTGTTTCTGTCAACTCACATTTTTTTTTGAAGCTGCTTGCATGCACTTCTTGTTTTTATTTTTATTAGGTAGTATTGTTTCCTTCTTGGGTCTCTGAGGGAGTGTGAAGATCAGTTAGTTATAGTTATAAATTATCTTTGTTAAGGATTTCAGAAAAACTCACTAAGAGCTGTAAGTGTATAAATTTGAAAGACGTTATAAGACAGTTCCGTTAGCTATATATAGTTAGGATAAAAAGTGAATCAGGTACATTCTGGACTTACCAAAATAGGATAGATAATGGAATTATTTTCTCTGAATTTGTCAATTACAAATGGACTAGACATTGTTTAGGTATTATTGTTTGTATATATGGTATATATAGTTATACTTTTGTATATAAGTTTTCTTATTATTAGTTATAACTTTTCCTTTTTTCTTTTATTAAAATAGAAAAGGGGAAATATAGTGATATTTTATTTGTATTGAAATGTGATTTTATTTGTATGTCAATAAAGTTGCCTTGAGGTCAGAGCAAGCCAGAGCAGAAGCCGAGCAGTAGTGGGGCACGCCCTTAATCCCAGCACTTGGGAGGCAGAGCTAGGCGGATCTCTGTGTGTTCAAGGACATAGCCAGCATAGCAGACACACGCCTTTAATTTCAATACCAACCATAGAAGACCTGGAGGTCTGTACAAACAGGCAGTGATGAGGAGGTCATGTGGCTGCGTTTACAACCAATGAGGGAGGAGAACAGAAAGTCTTTAAAATAGACAGGACGCACAGAAGTAGGTCTCTTGCGGAGAGGAGGAACCGCAGAAGCAGTGAAGGGTAAGGTTTTCCGCTTTGGCTCTGACCTTGTGGTCTTTAACTCTGCAACTGGCTCTGTGTTTCTTATTTAACAAGCAGGATACATCTACAGACAAGTTACTGTTTAATATGACCTGTGTTTGGTGCAAGACGTCCCAGCTGTGAAGCAAAAGGTTGTCTGCACTGGACACTGACTGTGTAAAGGAATGTGCACACATAGGACCCTTTTCCTTGGAAGAGGAAGAGGAAATGCTCTGGGAGATTGGAGGATATTACTAAATTACCAAATTCCCTGGTTAGTGTCCTGTCAAACCATAGTGTGGAAGGACCTACCTGGGAGGATTTTTTTAATCTCTTCTCACACAGTCGGGAAACTGTTAAAGTCCTGAAAGAAACCCAGCTGAGTTGTCCTAGCTGATGAGGGACTCTGGGTTGGGTTAGCAATCAAGACCATCAGCAGGAGGGAACTTTCAGGTTCTTTCCTGGATTCTCCTCTGCACTTGTTGTAGGGAGTTGTAAGACAGATCATAATCCATGCCATGGAGAATTCACCATGTTCAGAACAGGTCTGCTGAGCTGTCATTTCTGCAGGGAATTGGATTGACCATGAGCCAGACTGTTTTCTGTTCATCCATGTGGTGACTTGCCAGTAGTCTTTGTCCTCTGAGACTCCCTAACTATGGGAATACTTTACAGGAGGATATGATGCTTGAAATATCACTGTCAAGTTGCACACACAGGTACGCCTGTGGTGTGTAGTAGGACAGCAGTTTGGA
>NW_023411772.1:0-13195 GCF_903995425.1 Onychomys torridus | reverse complement strand
AAGGAAAAATAGAGCAGTGAATGAGTATGTGCAAACTTCCCTAGATTTTATTGTGAATTTACAAATGAAGTGGGACTTGTATAAGAACTGAGTTCACTAACCAGCTGTCAAGCAGGTGTAGTCACAGCAGAGAGAGGGATGAGCAAGAAAGAGGTTGAAAACTTTCCTGCTGTGATAGTAGTTGACCTTAGCAGTGAGTAGTGAGGTAAGCAATGTTACTGATCAATAAATGTTCATCTGACAGGCCATTTCTTGGGTCCACAGACCAGGCAACTAAGAATCTGGATAAAGAACTGAATGTTTGTGAAACCAAATTAGAGTAGTTACACCAGTTGAACCTAAGTAGTAGAAGTGGATACAAATAGTGTATCCCTGCCTAACATGACTGTGTTTTCCATGTTGACAAGATAAATGGTGTGAGTAGTATTTGGTGTGCTTTAATACAAATACCTTTCTTGGATCTCACTCTGTAGATAAGGCTGGCCTCACACTCATAGAGATCCACCTGCTTCTGACTTTGTGCTGGAATTAAAGGTGAGCACCACCACTGCCCAGCCCAGCTTCTGCCTCTTTCATTAAAACTGAAGTCATCATAGGAGTCCCAGGTCCTCTGCATCAGGCTAAAATTAATATCTGGAAGGGCATTTCCAGAGAGGGGGAATGTCTTTGAAGATGTTCTCTGAGTGTGTCTAAAATGGTCTTGCCTGGGGGTAGATCTGGAGATTGCTGTGCTTGTGAGGAGAGGTCTGCAGGAATTTCCATCCTCAGGGAGAGGATGTGTTTTGTAGGTGATCTGAAGGCTTGGACCAGAGAGGCAAAAATGTGAGGCTGCATAGGCTAAGATGTCCTGTGCATCAACCCAGCTCTTGTCTTGCCTCTGTCAAATATCTGTGGAACTGAAGGAGGTGTTCAAGGAGTGACACCTGTCTTGATCAATTGCAGCCTTCAAACTAGTCCCTGGGTTTCCCCATTGTGTGTTGTTATGGGCCCTCTTTTATTTTATTTTATTAATTAGGAATAATTTTCTCTTAGGTAATTTGGAATAAGTGTTTGTCTGTCTTATGGATTTCCTCGAAGAACCACCTCTGTGTTTTGTTGATTTCTTGAATTTTTCTTTCTTTCTCTTTGGTTAATTTAACCCTTCTTTCATACTTTCTTCATGTCTACAGCTCTTGGCTATACTTATTATTTTTGTTCTACTACTTTCATGTGTGCTGTTAAGTTGAAAGTATGAAATCTTTTTTTATTTTAATGGGGAAACTCAGTTCTATACAGTTTCCTCATATTATCACAAGGTAATATCTGAAGAAGCCAAAGGCCTTCCAGAGATCAACCTGAGGCTCAAGAGTCTTGGTGAACTTGTCTTTTGATAATTAGCTGTTTTCTGCTATCAATTTCTCATTTGCTCTGTAATAGCTTCAGTTTCTGTTTTCTTTAATATTTCTGTTTTCATTTGACGTCTTAAACAGTTTTATTTGTTTCCTTCAACTATTTGTTTGTTTTTTCTTGGCTTTATTTGATTTCTTTACTCCAATTGTTTGTGCTTTCATAAATTTATTTAAGAGATTTATTCATTTCTTTTTAAGGACCTCTATCATTTGGGTTGTATTTTGAGACCATAAGATGTTGAGATACTTAGGCTATGAGTTATCTTTCATGGAGAACTAGCTGCATAAATGGAGTAGAATAAACCAAAGAGAGAGATGAATGGGAAGTTGTGGGGAGATAGAAATCTAAACCCTTTGAAAATTAAGCCCCATGTGTCTGACACAGAACTACTAGATTTGATTGTTGTCCTGCTGGGTTTTAATCTTCCTGTTATCTTTCCTCACTGTGTCTCAATTTCTCCATGAAATGAAAATGGGTTTTCTGTGTCATTTGTATGTTGGGAAGATTTAACATGTCCTTTGATCTTATAAGATGACACAGTTAAGAATTGGTCTTGAGTGTCAAAAGACATTTTGGGTATTTGAACAGTGTAGGGGCTGTTGCAGACTATGAGCATCATTGAAATCACTAAATGCATTTTTTCATGGATGATCCTGAACCTAAAATGACCTGGGTCAGAATCTAGTCAACTGAATGTAAAGCTCCCAGATAGGATGAGGTATTTGAACATGTTTCTCTCCTTGGTGACTTTCTTTGGGTTGCTAGTGGATCCTTCAGGGGGAGGAAACACTCTGGATGAAATATCTCATTGGTGGTTGTGATGGCTTCAACCCAATTCCTTTTCATATTTCTACTAAATTGTGGTTGAAATGAATCACCCAGCTTCCTTCTTGTGCTGTCATGACTTCACCATGAACGAGTATGCATAGTGTCACTAAATCAGATAAGATACAATTGAAGAAATTGATAGTCAATGCTAAGCCATTTTGCTACCCTGATTTTTTTTTATTTTTGTAGTTTTTATTTTTGTTCCTGAAGACAAACTTTTTCTGAGTAGCCCTGACTATACTAAATGTAGCTCTGTAAACCAGGTGGACCTCCAAGTCAGAGATTCACCCGACATTTGCTCCCACATGCTGAGAATAAAGGTTGGCCTACAATCCAGGTTTTTTATATATATTTTGTTTGGTGGGCCTAGAATATATGATTTTGTACATGTCAAGCATATGTTGTTTTGCTGAGCTTTACCCACCATCTTGAAATTTGAATTTCAGCAGAGGATATCATTCTCTTCTAGGATGCAGTATTCATGACGGTAATAGTGCCTGAGCCTTCTGAGGCATTAGATCACAAGAGTGTTGCATTCTTCTTGCTTGTTTTGTTTCCTTTGATGTTTATTAATGAATATGATTCTTTTTTCTGTATAAACAGATAAGCACCACACATAAGCCTGGTCCTCACTGTAGTCCAAAGAGAGTCTTAGAACCCACAAGCTTGGAATAATGAACAGTTTTGTGATTCCCCAATATAAGTACTGGCAAATGATCCCCCCTATATACAAGACAAGTAACAGCTCTTAACTTCTCAACCATCTCTTCTTCCCTGTGTTGATTATTTATTACTAACAATGATATTTCAATTGCTATCATCTTTCAATTTGTAACTGTTTAAATGCACAGCCATTTTGGTAAGATTTGTGAAAGTACAACTTAAACTGGAGAAATTCAGAGTTTTAGAAAATGAAAACAGACCTAGAGAGAATGCCTAACTCTTTTTAGGAACTTCAGTAAAATAATCTCTGAGTTCATCGTTATCTTTTTGTTTGTTTGATGGAAGTTTAAAAGGAAGATGGGTTCTTAATATTTACTTTTTGCTGTCCTATAACTGATTACACAGACTAGGCTAACTTTCAAATCAGAAGCACAAATATCTGCTTTTACCTTCTAAGTTCTGGGATTAAAGGCATGAGCCATTATACTCAGCTTACAAATTTTTGTTGTAGTTAGTGATGGTTCATGCAATTTCTCTGATATGTGCTCAGTACTGTGGAAGTGTTTTCTTGACCCTCTAACTCTGTTAATAGACATTTCTCTTGCCAATGTGATATCCAATTCCAAGCATTCATAGGTAATTGTTGTAAGCCTCCAATTGACTTTGTTGGTGAAGTAACGTGATGATTTTGTTGTAATGTCTGAGTCACAAAATATGTGTAGCAGCCATCCGAATTATGTGCCTATATTGCAAAAGAAGCACACATTTACAATGTTGTATCATGCTTTTGGTTTTATACATATAAATGGCACATTTATGTATGGCATATTTTAGAATGTAGTGACCTATAATCATGTGCATGTCGACATCACTCAGGAAGAGTGGGCATTAATGGATCCTTCACAGAAGAATCTCTACAAAGATGTGATGCTGGAGACCTATATGAACCTCATTGCTATAGGTAATACTGTAAATTTTCCTCCATAATTTAAATAATGTGATGCCTGTTGATTGATTATTGATGCTTTTCTGCAATTTTGATTGAGAATGAGAAAGAATGATCTGAATAAATCAGATTACATTGTGAGGATCACAGAAGATATTAATATAAAAATTTCAGTTTCTTGTTATAATTCATATATCATTCTTGTCCTATATTTTAGGCTACAATTGGGTAGATCTTAAAGTTGAAGAGCATTGTCAAAGTTTTCAAAAACATGGAAGGTAATTTTCTTGTAAAAGCTGATAGAAACGGGCTTCTGGATATATGCATATCATTCATCTGGACTTTTAATATGGTGAAGCAGTGTAAATAATCACAGCTTAAAATGCATCGATGATCATTAAATTACCATAAACACATGTACCTCAATGGCAGGAAAGTGAATTGTGTTTGCAAGTGATTCTTTTAAGAAGGAAGACAAAATATCAATGGCTTAACAGAAATCAACATTTGAATAATAGCTTCATCAAAGCTATGCTGTACAACTGACAATCCATTTAGTTTCTTTAGTATTCATGTTATAAAAGATATACTCATTGAATATGTGATATGAATACATGCACAACCTTGTAATAAGAAATTAGTATATAGTACAGTTACTCATATAGTTGTGCTGTCTTTGCTAATTTTAGTTAGATGGGTAGTTAGAATCAAGAGTTAAGGGGTGGGATGTAGAGAAACATAATTCCCTATACCACATGTTGATGAGGAACAGAAAGTCCAAGTGTAAATTAAATGTGTAAATATTATTGTTTTTATTATTTCTTTAATAATTATATCATATGTCACTCTGGATACCAGCTCTATGAATATAAGAATATGGAAAGAAGCAATGAACATCTCTCCATATCAAAACAATTAGATGATACATAGTATTTCCATGTTGAGTAAACTGGTTGAATGTGATTCAAATTTACAAACAGCAGGGTTTCCAGCTTCATTCAGAATAGATCAACAAGCACACCACAGAAATGCCCTATGAGTAGAAAGACTGTGTAAATGCTTCTGTTTGTCCTAGTTAACGTTGAACATGTAGCATGACTCACAGTATAGGAAACTTTTTCAATGGAATAACTGAAGTAAATGTCCAAATTCTCTTTAAATATGTGAAAAACCTCAAAGAAAAATGATGGCATAAATATGAGCCAGGTAATAAAGGCTCTTATCATCACAGGCATGTTCAAATATGCAAAGCCATCCTTAATGCAGGGAAACAACATGAGTGTAAACAACATGTTAAAACCTTAAGATCTCAGTTCTCTTCATATTTAGACCAAATTGCAAAATTAGTTGATGAGGATATAAAGACTAGGCAATGTAGAGAATGTGATAAAACTTTTAAGTGTTTCAATTGTTATTGCAGGCATAAAACAAATCATACTACAGAGAAATCACATGAATATATTGAGTGTGGTAAAGCCTTTGAATGTCATAGTCATCCTCAAAGGCATGTACAAACGCATACTGGAGAGAATTCCAATAAATATAATCAATGTGGTAAAACCTTTACACAACACAGTCACCTTCACAGGCATGAAACTACACATACATTTAAAAAACTGATGGATGTAATCAATGTGGCAAAGCCTTTACTCATTGGAAAATTCTACAATTAGATAGAAGAAAACATTCTGGAGAGAAACCCTATGAATGTAACCAATGTGGTAAAGCCTTTGCTCAAAACAGTACTCTTCAAATGCATGAAAGGACACATAGTGGAGAAAAACCCTATGCATGTCATCAGTGTGGTAAAGTCTTTGCTCAAAACAGTACTCTTCAAATGCATGAAAGGACACATAGTGGAGAGAAACCCTATGAATGTAATCATTGTGGTAAAGCCTTTGCTCAACACAGTGCTCTTCAATTACATGAAAGAACACATACTGGAGAGAAACCCTATGAATGTAAACAATGTGGTAAAACCTTTGCTCAGCCCAATTACCTTCAAGTACATAAAAGAATACATACTGGAGAGAAACCCTATTAATGTAATCAGTGTGGTAAAGTCTTTGCTGAAAACAGTACTCTTCAAATGCATGAAAGGACACACAGTGGAGAGAAACCCTATGAATGTAATCAATGTGGTAAAGCCTTTGCTCAACACAGTGCTCTTCAATTACATGAAAGAACACATACTGGAGAGAAACCCTATGAATGTAATCATTGTGGTAAAGCCGATGCTCAAAACAGTGCTCATCCATTACATGAAAGAGCACATACTGGAAAGAAACCCTAGAATGTAAACAATGTGGTAAAGCCTTTGCTCTTCACAATTCTCTTCAGTTGCATGAAAGAACACATATGAGAGAGCAACCCTATGAATGTATACAATGTGAGCAAGCATTTGCACAGCGCAGTCATCTTCAAGTACATAAAAGAACACCTACTAGAGAGAAACCCTATGTGTCCTGGCCAGCGGGGATTCCATGGGGGTGACCCACCTGTCGGAGCAAATGAAAGGAACAGGGTATGCAAGAGACGACAGCAAGACAGGATTCTGATCAAGCTGTAAATTTTATTTTCCTCCAAAAGGCTTATATAGCAAAGGAGGGGAGGTGGCAGGAAGGAGGAAAGGGGAAGGTATGTGGAAGGGGTGCAGTGTGTGGGAGATGTGCAGATCATGCCACTGCAAGATGTCGGCTAAGGTCACTGGTCAGGGGCCATTTATTCTGTTGCTAGACTACCTGTCTATGGAATTATCTTTACATTTATTTGTCATGGCTCCTGACGGAGGAATGTCTTCTTATCTTTGGTATCCTTTGGTTTGTCAACAGATGTTACTGCTCAGGGGAAGGGCAGTGGTCTTATAACTTGTTCTCTGGCCTAGCTAGTAGTATTCTACAGTTCATATTTTGTTCCTGACATCGTGCTCTTTGACACCTATGAAGCTAAACAATGTGGTAAAGCCTTTGCTCATCACAATTCTCTTCAGTTGCATGAAAGATCACATAGGGGAGAGACACCCTATGAATATATACAATGTGGGAAAGCATTTGCACAACCCAGTCATCTTCAAGTACTTAAGGGAACACATACTGGAGAGAAACCCTATGAATGTAATCAGTGTTTTACAGGCCTTTGTTCCTCTCATCTTCAAATAAAAGAACACATACAGGATTGAAACCATCCAATTCTAATAAGTGTGGTGAAGCCTTTACACAACCCTATATAAAAACACATTCTGGAGAGAAACCCTATGAATATAATCAATGTGGTATTGGTTAGTCAAAACACAAAGTAACCCTGTAAATGTGAAACTTTTAGTGTGTAATTGGTCTCTTAAAGCCTTTCAATATAACATTATACTTTGAATATCTGAAAGAAATTCATACCAAAGGAAATCTGAATATATATAAATTGTTATGATCTTGAGCCCAGCCACATTCAATTGCAAAAAATTAATTATTTCAGGAAAAAATCTATAATGTGTCAATAATCTGTTCAATCATTATAATATCTCTTTATTTTGTTTACATATTTCAACATATATGGACAAAATGCCTATACATTTAAATGATATGTAACACTTTTAGATTTCATGCTTCTGTTCAAATACATGAGATAATGAATTCTGATCTAAAATTTCACAGATATGCCTTTTCTGTTGCTTTGATAATAGATTATATCTATGTGAAATTAGAAAAAGGTTTAATTTGGCCCTGGGTTCCACAGCCATACATGAACCTCTTAAAAGTGGAATGGAAAAAAGTGTCAGGTATGGCAGCTAAAATAGGCAGCTAAGAACTCACCTTCTTGTCCTAAAGCATAAAGCAAAACGTGAAAATTGGAAATGGTGTGCAGTTGTAAATGCTCAGGCCAACCCACATGACTAATTTCTTCCTGCAGGGTACCATTTGCTAAATTTTCTCAAATGATATCACAGACTGAAAATGATAGATTACTCAGACTTCAAGACTACATGCTTGCTTTCTGTTACATGGACCAATTCGTGATGGAGAAAAACTCTGTAATCATTTAGATGCCTCAAAACCCATGTTGCCAGAATGATAACAGAAAAACATTCACGATTGAATATTAGTTTAAAAATTTGTTTTTATTTTAATTATGCTGTGTGTGTGTGTGTGTGTGTGTGTGTGTGTGTGTGTGTGTCGGTGTGTGTGTGTGGTGTGTGTGTCTGTGTGTTTGTGTGTGTGTTCCTCTGGGTATATGTATGTGCATTCTGGTTCTCGTTGTTAGACCCTTGGAGCTTCTTATTGCAAGAATTACTAGAAGTCATCCAAAACCTGATCTTGTTCCAGGGAATAAACTTTGGATAAAACTTCACACAACACAATTGTTTTAGGTTTCAAAGAAAAAAAAACCTTTGCTTTAACTCTTTTCATTGTACATTTGAAGTAAATAAATTATTAACAAGGTTCACTAAAGACTGATGTGAAGATCCCATTATGGCTTCTATTTGGTAGCATGTGAGAAAGATATTGAAGTGTGGGATATATGTGGCAAATTCAATTAGTAAAGTTTATTTTGTGGCCCTTATATTCCTTCTGTGGCTTTTGTTCATCTTCTTTTACACTTTCCCTTATTGAGAGGTATTTATCTGCTGCCTTGTGCTGAATGGGATAGCTGTCATGGAAGTAGTTCACTTTTATTTAACTCTCAGGCAGTATATGATCACACTTTCCAAGTAAGGGTGTTTGTAAAAGGGTGATAGATTTTTGTTCATGGTTGTATTTTTAATATTTAATATTCACAAATGCACTTGAAATGTTTGTTATCCAGCCTGGCTTGAATGTCTGTAATTAGTCATGGATACATTAGAATATATGATACTTGTGTTTCAGTCACTTGAGTACAATTCTAAGGGTAGATGATGTACTGCCATTGATTGTTGTTTTGTCAAAACTGTAGGGGTAAGGAGTTGGCAAAAGAAACCTACCCTGATCCTGGAACCCAGAATTAGAAAAAGATTGCTCAGATATGCCCAGTGAAAGAAACTCACTTTTGCTCAAATCAGAGCCATCTCTGCCCCTGGTCAACTGATTTGTGAAACCAACCAATCACAGAAGAGGACAATAGAATCCTGTCCCTAGGGCCCAGGTCCAGGGATAGAAACACAACTTGTGTTTTGGACCTGAGCCAGGGAAATGAAACAAGGAAACATGCCCTGACTCTGAAACTGGTGCCAAAATAACACTCTTGGTCCCTAGCATCAGAGTCAGTGAAAGAGATGAGCCCTGGCCTTGAAGGTAGTGTCAAAAAGCCAAGAAAGACCAGTGGAAAAAAAACAATTTGTCTCTGTAATCAGGACCATCTCTGTCCCTAGCTCACAAAACTGGCCAACTCCTTGGCAGAAAAAAAAAACTGATTGGTTGACTCCATCCCAAAAACATCCTATATAAACTGTTGTGCCTGGTCAACTGAGAGTTGTTCATTCCACTCTGGTAGAAGCAGCTACTCTCCCGGACTCCTCATTCCCAAATAAATCTTTTTCAAAAGTGTTTTGTGTGTGAAGACCTTCACTCCCTGGTGCACAAAAGAAGCTTGTTGGGATGTCCCAAGTTGAACTGAATAAGGGGGTGCTAAATAGAAGAACCTTGCTGCGAAACCCCATAGTGGATTGAGCATGGGAGACCTGAACAGCAAAGCTTTGCTGAGATATTCTATCTTGGATGGAGCAAGGGGGAACTGAACAGAAGTTCCTTACTTAGTAGACAGAGCAAAAGAGCTGAAAAGTAAGACTTTTCTCCTGAGCCAGAGTAGATTGCTTCATTTTTGTAATTTCTTTGGCCAGAGACGTAGGACTTTACTAGGAAGCCCCCTTAATTGGGAGCTGAGCAAAGCTCAACTGCAGCATCTCTCCAGGAGAAAAGCAGGATTGCTATATCCTGCAGGTAGGCCATCATCCATCACACCAGATGTAGCCTGACTTTCCCAAACAGTCAGGATGCCCTGACTTTCCTGAACAGTCAGGATACCCTTCCCTGCTGAAGCAGTCCCAGGCCTGCTACTCCTGAGAAGTCAGAAAATCTTGCTCCATTGTTTGGCTAAACAGCTCCAGGCATCCAGGACACCTTCAGGGAAGAATTGTTGTTTTGAGCAGCTTGAGGTATCTGGATTAACTTGCCCTCCAGGACTGAACTGTCTCCTTGCAGTTACAGCCATCAGAGGTGGGCTAAATATCTCCAGGTGTCCAGGACACCTTCAGGGCAGAGCAGCTTGAGGTCTCCAGGATAACTCTCCCTCAAGTGCTGAACTGTATTATTGTAGTTCCAGCTGTCAGAGATGTCCTAAGCTGCTCAATGTGTTGCCTGACTCCCCAGGTAGTCAAAACAACTTTCCCTGAAGTTTTAAAAGTCATGATTTTGTTCCAAAGTCTTGGACCAATCCCAGAGTTGTTGCAACCATATTACTTACAGAATACATTTTAATGATGTTAATATTAAAATCCTCAATAGAAAATATAAAAATCATTAAATACTTCATATATGTATCCAAAGAAACATTTTCATCCATCTGAAAGAGATATAGAAATTTAAGTTAGTAAACAAATGTATATTTCACTACAAAATTTGATGTGCTTGGAATATGTATACCTTACTTAAAGTTACATACATCTTAATGTGATCATCTGTTATGCATTTGACACTTCATCCTGAATTATTGTCTTCTAAGGCAATTATCCAGAGATACCAGATAATGTAATAGCAAAGAGATTTACTTAGTGAGGTCTACTTTTGTGCAACTTGATATGGTGATCAAAATAACATTACAGCCTTGCTCAAGAAAGGCCTTTCCAGGTTGGGGATTTAGCTCAGTGGTAGAGCTCTTGCCTAGCAAGTGCAAGGCTCTGGTTTTGATCCACACCTCCACATAAAAAAAAAGAAAGTTTATTTCCAACACAGCTGTCTCATTGATGCTCAAATAAGATTAGCTGTAATATTAAATCAATAAAATGCTGTCTTTTCAGATTGTAAACATATTTTCATTGAAAGGTAAAGTATGAGAAATTGAATGATAAATCCTATTTGCAAGTTTAAATGATATATTGATATCTCTTTCGTTTTTCCTTTTAGTGCATGTGAAATTATTTAGTTTATTCTGAGGACCAAACTTTTGTTCATAGCAGTTTCTCAGATCAACAAATGAATATTTGAGAATATCTTGAATGTTAGTTATTAGTCACGTATATGTATATGTATATATATATATATATATATATATATGAATTCATGATCTTCATGTGTCAGTCTCCTGAGTATAAGTCAAAGGGTAGAATATTTACTTCCAGGAATAATTATTTTCTCAAAATATTTTAACAATGTCAATGTTAAAATACTTAATAGAGAATATAAAAATATTAAATACTTATGTGTGTATCCAAAGAAATATTTTCATCTGTTTGAAAGAGAGTTAATAATTTAAGTTAATCAGTAATCAACTGAATATTTCACAATAGAATTTGATGTACTTTGTGTATGTATATATTATTTGATGTTCCATACATCTTTAGGTCCTCAACAGTTATTCATTTGGCATAATGTCTTCAAGTATTGTCTTCTAAGGGAATTATATAGGTAACAGATTATGTAATAGCAGTGACATTTACTTTTAAAAAATTCTGGTGTGTGTGTGTGTGTGTGTGTGTGTGTACAGACACACACACGCCCGCTCTGTGTATGTGTGTAATGTGACTATGGGTTTTTAGGCAATTACAGAAATGTGAAGAATAGAAGACAACTTTGTGGGGTCGACTTGTGTCCATCTTCATATGGTGATCAAGATGAGGTCACAGCCTTGTGCAACATAGACATTTCTAACAGAGCTGCCTCATTGATGCTGAAATAAGATTAGCTGAAATATTAAAACAGTAAAATATTATTTTATTCTGATTGAAAACATATTTTCTTTTAAAGATAATGGAAAATAGACACTGACTAATAAATACTATTTGTGGAAAAAAATGATATATTGATATCTCTTTTTGTCTTTTTCTTGCCTGTTGTATGAGTTAGTTTCATAACACTTTCTACAAACAACAAATTTATGTCAGAGAGTAGATTCTGACAGTAAAAGTGGTTGCTGCTAATCCTGGTATCCTGAGTTCATACTCTAGAAATCCTTATCACCCCTACTAATTTTTCTCTTATTTCTACACTTCTGGTGTGGCATATGGACATATGGACACTCACATGCCAGCACATACATTAATAATTTCAAAACACATAAAAGTGCCATTGAGGTAACTGGCAACCAAGTGATTCCCTGGCTTTCATCTCTGGGACTCACATAGGATGAATAGATAGCAGACACATAAGTTGTCCTCTCACTGCTACATACACGTCATGTTAAAAGAATAGGATCAGTACACTCTGGACTTCATTTTTCAGGATGCCTTTCTCTGAGCACCAGTACACCTTGGAATCCATTTCCCAGGATGCCTTTTTCTCACAGCATCACTACATGTAGGACTTCATTTCCAGGTTGCCTTTCTCTAGAGCATCATTACATTCTGGATTTCAATTCCCAGGAAGCCTTTCTCTACAGCACCCAGACATCCTGGACTTTTTTCTGATGATGCCTTCCTCTATAGCATGAGTACATTCTGTCTTCATTTCTCAGGTTGCCTTTGTTTATAGCATCATTACATATAGACCTCATTTCCCAGGATGTCTTTCTTCATAGCACCACTGCATTATGGACTTCATTTTCCAAGATACCTTTTTCTATAGCCTCACTACATTAAGGACTTCAATTTGCCAAGATGCCTTTCTCTAGAGCATCAGTACATATGGACTTCATTTCCCAGAATGCCTTTCTCTACAGCCTCACTACATAAGCACTTCATTTCCCAGGATGCCTTTCTCTACATCATCATTACATTTCAACGTTATTTCCTAGGATGCCTTTCTTGACAGCATCACTACATGTGGGACTTCATTTTCTAAGATTTGTTTCTCTACACTGTCACTACATGTGGGACTTAATTTTTCAGGATGCCTTCCTCTACAGCATCAGCAAATTCTGGACTTCATTTCCCTGGATGCCCCTTTAATTTTAATTTTTATTGTTTTAGCTTCAGTACATTTTCCCAGGATGTCTTTCTCTACTGTACCAGTACATTCTGGACTTCATTTCCCAGGATGACTTTTTCTATAGCATCAGTACTTTCTGGAATTCATTTCCCAGGATGCCTTTCTTTATAGCATGTGTCCATTCTGGACTTCATTTTCAAGGACACCTTTCTCTACAGCATCAGTACATTTGGACTTCATTTCCCCTTATGTATTTCTCTACAGCATCACTTAATGTGGAACTTATTTCCCAAAATGATTTTCTTTAGAGCATCATTAT
>NW_023411771.1:0-16840 GCF_903995425.1 Onychomys torridus | reverse complement strand
CATCTTGGCTCAACAATTCACACTCTTACAGTCCCTCCTCTTTCTCAACAGTTGGACACCTGGAGCTCCACCTGGGGCCTTGGCTGAGGATCTCTGCATCCACTTCCATCAGTTATTGGATGAGAGTTCCAAGGCGACTGTTAGGGTGTTTAGTCATCTGATCACCAGACTAGGTCAGATCAGGCTTTCTCTCGACCAGTGCCAGCAGTCTACAGAGGATGTATCATTGCGGATTTCTGGGGAGCTCTCGAGTACTCTGCCTATTCTTGTTCTCATGTGGTCATTTACCATGGTTTGTTATTCCTTGTTCTCCCTTTCTGTTCTTGATCCAGCTGGGATCTCCTGCTTTCTTTCCCTCAAATCTTGCCCTTCATTACTCCCACTGTCCTCCAAGTTGTTCATGTAGATCTCATCCATATCTATGTCATTGGGCAATCCCTGTGTCTTTCCTAGGGTCCTGTTTCTAGGTAGCCTCCCTGGAGTTGTGTAGCAGTCTAGTCATCTTTGTTTTACATCTAGTATCCTCCTATGAGTGAGAACATACCATGTTTGTCCTTCTGAGTCTGGGTTACCTCACTCAGGATGATTTTTTCTAGATCCATTTGCCTGCAAACCTCATGATGTCATTGTTTTTCTCTGCTGACTAGTACTCCATTGTGTATATGTACCATATTTTCTTTATCCATTCTTCAGTTGAAGGGCATCTAGGTTGTTTCCAGGTTCTGGCTATTACAAACAATGCTGATATGAAAATAGCTGAGCAAATGCCCTTGTGGTATGATTGAGCATTCCTTGGGTATATGTCTAAGAGTGCTACAGCTGGGTCTTGGGGGAGATGGATTCCCAATTTTCTAAGGAAGCACCATATTGATTTCCCAAGTGGCTGTACAAGCTTGCAATCCCACCAGCAGTGGAGGAGAGTTCCCCTTGCTACACAACCAATCAAAATGACTCTGAGATAACATCTTACACCTGTCAGAATGGCTAAGATCAAAAACACAGAAGACAGCTTATGCTGGAGAGGTTGTGTATATTAGACTTTTATCAGAGGAGAATTTGTGTTTTATTTATCTGAATTCTTGGGTTCAACATGTATAGTTTATATATTATATCTTTAGCATTTGAGAATTTTTGTTTTATTTAACTGATACCTTTGTTTAGCATGTATATTTTGGATATGACAGATTTATCATTTCAAAATTTTTATTTCATTCAATTTCTTGTTTACAGTAAGTATATTTTGGATTTAGACATTTATCAGGTGAGAATTTTAGTTTTAGTTTTCTGATTTTTGGGGTTCAGTATACATGTTTTGAATATTTCAATATATCAGATGAAACTTTTTGTTTCATGTAATTTCTTTTGTTCAATATGTTTATTTTTGATATTAGACCATTGTTACTTGAGAAATTTTGTTTCATTTTTCTGATTTCTTCTGCTTAATATGTATATTTAGGATATTAGACATTTATCAGATGAGAATATTTTGTTTATTTATCTGATTTCTTGTGTTCAAGATACATATTTTTATTTAACCTCTATCAGATGAGAATTTTGTATTATTTATCTGATTTCTAGTGCTCATTGTGTATTTTGAATATAGTCCTTTATCAGGAGAGAACTATTTTTTTATTTAATTTCTTGTGTTCAATACGTATGTTTTAGATTTTTTTCACCTTTATTACATGAGAGTTTTCTTCTCTTTTTCTTATTTCTTGTGTTTGATGTGTATATTTTGGATATTAGACTAAGTTGACTATTTTTGTTTATTTAATTTCTTGTCTCTAATAATTATATTTTTTTATATTTGACCTTATCTCATGAGGATTTTGTTTTCTTTTTCTGATTTCTCAGGTTCAATATGCATGTTTTGGATATTAGACCTACTTTGGGTGAGAATTATTGTTTATCTAATTTTGTATATTCAATAACAATATTTTTAATATTTGACCTTGATCGCATGAGAATTTTTGGTTTTTTGATCACTTGTGTTCAGTCTGTATATTTTGGATGTTAGAACATTATATGATGAGAATTTTTGGTATTACACCTTTATCAGAAGAAAATTTTTTGTTTTATGTTGTATTTGTTGGGATCAATGTTTATATTTTGGATATGAGACATTTGGCTGTAGAGAATTTTTGTTTTATTTTACTTCTTGTGTTCAGTATGCATATTTTTACAATTGGACCTTCATGAAATAAGAATTTTTTATTTATCTGATTTCTTGTGTTCCATATGTATATTCTGGACATTAGAACTTTATCAGATCACAAATTTTCTTTAATTTTCTAATTTCTTGTGTTCAATATGTATATTTTTCATATTAAACCATTATCAGCTGTGAGGATTTTTGTTTTATTCATTTTCTTGTGTTAAATCTGTATATTTTGGTTATTAGACCTATATCATATGAAAATTTTTGTTTTATTTTTCTGATTTCTTAGTATCAATGTGTATATTTTGGATATTTGAACTTACTGCTCTAATTATTGTTTTATTTATTTCTAGTGTTCCATAGAGGTATATTTGGATATTAGACCTTTATCATATGAAATTTTTGTTTTATTTATCTAATTATGTTCAAAATGTATATTTTGGATATTAGATCTTCATCACATGATAATTTTTGTTTTTTCTTTTCTTTTCTTTTCTTTTTTTTTGTTTTTTGATATAGGGTTTCTCTGTATAGCTTTGTGCCTTTCCTGGAATGCACTTTGAAGACCAGACTGGCCTCAAATTCTCAGAGATCTGCCTGGCTCTGCCTCTTGAGTGGCTGCCTGTTTTATCTAATTTTATATGTTCAGTTCAATATTTTGGATATTTACCATTTATCAACAGTGATTTTTTTGTTTTTCTGATTATTTTTCTTCAGGGTGTATATTTTTGATTTTAGAACTTTTTCAGGGGAATATTTTTGTTTTATTTATCTTGTTTCTTATTTTCAATATGCATATTTTTGCTATAAGACGTATATCTGATGAAAATTGAGGTAGTATACTATGATTTCAAATGCTCAATATGTATATATTTAAGAACTTCATCAGGGAGTATTTTTGTTTATTTTACTTCTTGTATTCAATGTGTATATTTTTGGTATTAGACCTTATCAGGTGAGAATTTTTGTTTCATTTAATTACTTGAGTTCAATAAGTATAATTTGAATATTTGACCTTTATTAGATGAAGATTTTGTTTTCCTGACTTTTTTGTGTTCAATATGTAAATTTTGGATATGAGACCTTTATCAGGGGAGAATTTTTGTTTTACTTCACTTCTTGTGTTCATACATATATTTTTGATATTTGACCTCTATCACATGAGGATTTTGTTTTCTTTTTGTTGTTTTTTTAAGTTCAATATTTATATTTTTGTTACTAGACCTTTATCAGATGAGATTTTTTGTTTTATAATTTATATAATTTCATTAGTTTAATGTGTTTGTTTGGGATACTAGATATTTATCAGATGAAATTTCTCATTTCAATTATCTAACTTTTTTGGTTCAGTATGTATGTTTTGGATATTAGAATTTTATCAGATAAAATTGACCCATCCAGCATGTCAGGTTATTCGAGGGTCTTGAGGAGGGAACCACCTGAAAGCCAATGGGGGTGAGAGGAGAAGGAGACCAGGTGCATAAAGAAAGACAGAGTCAGTCTGAGTCGCGTCAAGGTCTCGTTTATTGGCAGAATGTTACAGCTTATAAGCAGGATTTCAGACAAGGAGGGGGAGCAGGGAAAGGAGAGTGGAAAACCTTGAGAAAATCAGGGTGGTCAGGGTGGGGGGTGTCTTTGGTCCCAGGCTCTTGCAGCTGGCTGATTTATAGTTTATTCCAGGTGGCCTATCTAATGATACATTCTTGTGGGTAGGCCAGGGACGCCTTGTTTTAGCAAGTCAGCAAGAAGTAGAAAAACTCAAGGACATAACAGTCCTGGGTCAGTCTCCAACATAAAATACTTGCATTATTTACTTTAATGTGCTCAATAAGTACTTTTCTATTATCAGAACTTTATAAATTGAGAATTTTTGTTTTATTTATCTGGTTTCTTGTGTTCAATATATATACTTTGGATATTACACCTTTTTAAGATGAAAATATTTGTTTTATTTATTTCATGTCTTTTGTTACATATATGTGTGAATATATACATATATATACACACACATATATATTTTATGTATATATATATATGTTGTTAAAGCTTTATCAAGTGAGGATTTTTATAGAATTTAATTTCTTGTGGCTAATATGTATATTTCTGTATTAGACACATATCAGATTTTAATTTTTGTTTTATTTGTCTTATTTTTGGGGGATCAATGTGTATATTATGGATATTAGAATTTATCTGATGAGAAAATTTGTTTTATTCAATTTCTTGAGTTCATTATTTATATTTTAAATATTAGACCTTTATAGGATGAGGATTGTTGTTGTATTTAATTTATTTTTTAACATGTATATTTTAAATATTAGACCACTATCGCATGAGAATTTTGTTTTCTTTTTCTGATTTATTGTGTTCACTATGTATAGTTTGGATCTTAGACCTTAATTTTGTGAGAGTTTTTGTTTTATTTCTCTGATTTCTTGTGTTTAATATGTATATTTTGAATATTAGAACTTTATCAGATGAAAAATTTTGTTTTATTTTTTTCTGTTCCATATGTATATTATTGATAAAAGATCTTTATCGGGAGAGAATTTTGTTTTATTTCTTTGGTTTCTTGGTTTCAATGTGGACATTTTGGATATTAGACCTTTATCAGAAGATAAATTTTGTATTATTTATCTGATTTCTAGTGTTCAACATATATATTTTGGATATAAATGTTTATTAGGGGTGAATTTTTGTTTTTTTATTTTCTTGTGTTCAATATGTATTTATTTGATATTTAACATTTATCTCATGAGAATTTTCTTCTCTCTTTACAATTTTTGTGTTCAATATGTATTTTTGTGTTCAATAAGATATTTATCAGATGAGAATTTTTATTTCATTTAATTGCTTGTGTTCAATAAGTATATTTTTGTTTTGATACCTTTATCACATGAGGATTTTGCTTTATTTTTCTGATTTCTTGTGGTCAGTATGTATATTTTGAATATTAGGAATTTTAAATGATAACTTTTTTTTACTTTATCTGATTCCTTGAGATCAATATGTGTATTTTTGATATTAAACCTTTATCTCATGAATTTTTGTTTTATTTCATTTTGTATGTTCAATATACTTATTTTGGATATAAATCTCTATCAGGAGATAATTTTTGATTTATTCAAAAATATGATACTCAACATTTATCAGAAGAGAGTATTTCTTAAAATTTCTTGTGTTCAATTAGTATGTTTTTGATATTTGACATTTATCACATGAGGATTTTGTTTTCTTTTTATAATTTCTTCTGTTCAATAAGTACATGTTGGATATTAGAGCTTTATCAGGGGAGAATTTTTATCTTATTTAGTTTCTTTTGTTCAGTAATTATATTTTTGATATTTGACCTCTATCACCTGAGAATTTTGTTTTCTTTTACTAATTTCTTGTGTTAAATATGTATATTTTGGTTATTAGAACTTGATCACATGAGAAAATAATTTTATTTATCTGATTTCTAGTGCTCAATATGTATATTTTGGTTATTAGACATTTTTCAAATTAGAATTTTTATTTTATCTAATTTCATTTGTTCAATAACAATACTTTTAATGTTGACCTTTATCACATGAGCAAATTTGGTGTTTCTGATTACTTGTGTTCAGTATATATATTTTGGATGTTAGACCTTTATCAGATGAGAAGTTTGGTTTCATTTATCTGATGTCTTGTGTTCAATATTAACATTATTGATATTAAACCTATATCAGAAAATAATGATTTTATTATATGTCTGATCTAGTGCTCAATATGTACATTTTGGAAATAAAAATTTATTAGGGGAGAATATTTTTGTTTTATTTAATTGCTTGTGTTCAATAATTATGTTCTTAATTTTTTGCTTTTATCACATGAGAGTTTTCCTCTATTTTTCTGATTTCTCGTGTTCAATAGGTACATTTTAGATATGGTATTTGTCACATAAGAATTATTTTTTTATTTAATTCCTTTTGTTCAATGAGTATGTTTTTTTTTCTATGTGAATTATGTCACATGAGAAATTTGTTTCATTTCTCTGATTTCTTGTGCTCAATATGTATATTTTGGATATTAGTTTTATCAGATGAGAAATTTGTTTTATTTACCTAATATTTTGGGATAATGTGTATATTTGGAATAATAGACATTTATCAATAAATAAATTTTGTTTTGTTTAATTTCATGTGTTCATTTTGTATATTTTTGGTATTCGACTTTTATTACATGAAAATTTTCATGTTATATAGCTGATTCTTTGGGATCAATATGTTTATTTTGGATATTAGATATCAGGAGAGAAAATTTGTTTATTTATTTTCTAGTGTTCAATATATATATGTTTTTGATATTAGACCTTTATCATATGAGAATTTTTGTTTTATTTACCTAAGTCTGTTCAATATGTATATTTTGGACATTAGAGCTTTATCAGATAAAATTTATTGTATTTACATGATTTCTTGTGTACAATGTGTATATTTGGGATAGTCAACCTTTATCAGATGACAATATTTGTTTCCTTATCTGATTTCTTGTGTTCAATACGTATATTTTGGATATTAGACCATAACTGGTGAAAATTTTGTTTTAACTTATTTCTTGTGGTCAATATGTATATATTTGATATTAGGCCTTTATCTGATGAAAATTTTGTTATATTTAATTTCTTGTATTCAGTAAGTGTATTTTTGATATTAGACATTTATCACATGAGAATTTTTGTTTTATTTATTTAATTATGTTCAAATTGTATGTTTTCGTTATTAGACCATTATGAGATAAGAAATTTTAGTTTGTTTTTCTAGTTTCTCATGTTCAATGTGTATATTTTGGATCATAGACTTTATTAGATATGAATTTTTCTTTTATTTATTTATTTTAATTATGTTCAAAATGAATATTTTGGATTTTAGATTAGAATTTTGTTTTATTTATCAAATTTATTGTGTTCAATGTGTATTCTCTGTATATTAGACTTTTATCAGGTGAGAATTTTTGTTTTATTTAATTTTTTATGTTCAAAAAGCATATTTTTGTTATTGACTTGTATCACATGAGGATTTTGATTTCTATTTCTGATTTCTTGTGCACAATATGTACATTTTGGATATTAGAACTTTATGAGTAGAGAAATTATGTTTCACCTAATTTTGTATGCTCAATAAGAATATATTTGATATTTGATCTTTATCACAAGAGAATTTTTTGTTTTTCTGATTACTTGTGTTTAGTTTGGATATTTTAGATACTAGATGTTTATCAGGTGAGGACTGTTGTATTATTTTTTATTTCTAGCTTACAATATTTTATATTTTGTATGTAGACCATTACCAGGTGAAAATTTTTTTATGTAAGTTCTTGTGTTCAATGTACATATTTAGGATATTAGATCTTTATCAAATGAGAATTTTTGTTTTATTTAGTTTCTATTATTCAATAAGAATATTTGTCATATTTGAATAATATTACATGAAAATATTCTTTTCCTTTCCTGATTTCTTGTGTTCCATATGTATATTTTGGATATCAGACTTTTATCATGTGATGATTTTTGTTTAATTTATCTGAAATCTTGTGTTCAATGAATATATTTTTGATATTCAACCTTTATTATGTGGGAATTTTGTTTTTTGTTTCTGTTATGTTATGTTCAATGTGAATATTTTGGATATTAGACATTTAATAGATGAAAATTTTGGTTCTAATTTTTCTGATTTCTTGATTTCAATATATATATATATATATATTCTGGGTATTAGACATTTATCCAGTGAGTTTTTTTGTTTTATTTATCTAATTGTGGTCAATATGTATATTTTGGATAAAGACCTTTATCAGGTTTGAATGTTTATTTTATCTCATTTCTTGTTTTCAATTTGTATATTTTGAGAATAAGAACTTTATCTTATGACAATATATTTCTTATTTATCTGGTAACATATATTCAATGTGTATATTTCAGATATTAGACCTTGATCAGATGAGAATTTAATTTTATTTATCTGATTTCTAGTGCTCAATATGTATATTTTAGATATAGCCACTTATGATGGAAGAATTTCTATTTTATTTAATTTCTTGTGTTCAATATGTATATTTAGGATATTAGAACTTTATGAGTTGAGAAAATATGTTTTAACTAATTTCCTATGTTCAATAACATTATTTGATATTTTATCATTATCACATAATCATTTTTGTTGCTCTTGATTACTTGTTATCAGTATGTATATTTTGGATGATTGACCTTTATCAGCTGAGAATTTTTGTGTTATTTATCTGGATTCTTAACTTTAGTACATATATTTTGATATTAGACCCCTGGACACAGGCCACCCTGGATTTATGTTGAGGTCTTTGATCTACTTGTATTTACGTTTTGTGCACAGTGACAGATAGGGATCTATTTGCATCCTTCTACCCATTGACATCCAGTTATGCCAGCACCATTTGTTGAAGATGCTTTCTTTTTTCCATTGTACATTTTTGGCTTCTTTGTCAAAAATTATATGTTCATAGGTGTGCGGGTTAATGTCAGGGTCTTCAATTTGATTCCATTGGTCCACATGTCAGTTTTTATGACAGTACCACGCTGTTTTTATTACAGTAGCTCTATAGTAGTGCTTGAGGTCAGGGATTGTGATGCCTCCAGAGGTTGTTTTATTGTACAGGATTCTTTAAGTTCATTTGAAGCATAACTTCAGTTAAGTCCATTATGTCTCTGTTAAGTGTCAATTTGGCCGATCTGTCCAGAGGTGAAAGTGGGGTGTTGAAGTTTCCCACTATTAATGTATGGGATTTTATATGTGATTTAAGCTTTAGTAATATTTCTTTTACATATGTGGGTGACCTTGTGTTTAGGGCATAAATGTTCAGAATTGAGACTTCATCTTGGTGGATCTTTCCTGCGATGTGTATGTAATGACCTTCATCATCTCTTTTGATTGATTGTAGTTTGAAGTCTATTTTGCTGGATATTAGGATGGCTACAAAAGCTTGATTCTTAAGACCATTTGATTGGAAAGTCTTTTCCCAGCCTTTTATTCTTAGGAGGTGTCTGTCTTTGAATTTGAGGTGTGTTTCTTGTATGCAGCAGAAAGATGTGTCCTGTTTTTGTATCCATTCTTTTTTTCTGTGTCTTTTTATAGGTGAATTAAGTCCATTGACATTAAGGGATATTAATGACCAATGACTGTTCGTTCCTGTTCTTATTTTTACTTTTTGGTGGTAGTGTGTGTGTACTTTTCTTCTTTGGGGTTTACTGCTGTGGTGTTATCTATCGCCTGTGTTTTCATGGGTGTATCTGCCTTCTTTGGTTGGAATTTTCCTTCTAGCGCTTTCTGTAGGGTTTGTGGATAAGTATTGTTTAAATCTTGTCTTGTCTTGGAAGGTCTTGTTCACTCCATCTATGATGATTGAAAATTTTGCTGGGTATATTATTCTAGGCTGGCATCCATGGTCTCTTAGGGTCTACATTATATCTGTCCAGGTCCTTCTGGCTTTCAAAATCTCCATTGAGAATCAGGTGTTATTCTAACGGGTTTGCCTTTATAAGTCACTTGGCCTTTTTCCTATGCTGCCCTTAATATTCTTTCTTTATTCTGTACATTTAGTTGTTTAATTATTATGTGGTGAGGGGACTTTTGGGGGGGGTCTAGTCTGGTGTTCTATAGGCTTCTTGTATCTTCATAGGCATTTCCTTCTTTAAGTTGGGAAAGTTTTCTTCTATGATCTTGTTAAATATATTTTCTGTACCTTTGAGTTGGTATTCTTCTCCTTCCTCTATCCCTATTATTCATAGGTTTGGTCTTTTCATGGTGTCCCAAATTTCTTGGACAATTTGGGTCATGACTTTGTTGGTTTTAGTGTTTTCTTTGACTGATGAATCTATTTCTTCTACCGTATCCTAAAGACCAGAGATCCCTCTTCCATCTCTTGCATTCTGTTGGTTATACTTGCCTTTGAAGTTCCTGTTTGTTTACTCAGATTTTCTATTTCCAGCATTCCTTCTGCTAGTGTCTTCATTTTTTCTGTTTCCCTCTTCAGGTTTGCACTGTCTTCCTTGCTTTTTCATGATTTTCTTTCAAGGACTTATTGTTTTCTTCTGCTTTAATTGTCCTTTCCTCTAGTTTTTTATATCATTGTTCCCATTTTTTGTTTGTCTGTTCCTCTACTTTATTTTTGATTTCTTATATAAGGCTCTATCCTCTTCCTGATGTTACTTATTAGGTTGTTTTCTTCTTCTTCCTCCATTCTGTGATGTTCAGGTCTAGCTGTTGGAGAACGGCTAGATTCTGGTGATACTGTATTGCTCTTTATTTTGTTATATGTACTTCTGCCTTGATGTCTGCCCATCTCCTCTTGGGTTCATTCTTGGTCTTATCAGTGTACTTGGTCCAGAGAGAGCTGACAGATTTAGGGTTCCTCTCTCTGGTCCAGATGGAATCTCTGGGCCTGATGGGAGTGCTGGTCCAGATGTCAGTGCTGGCCAGATAGGAGCTGGGCGGCTGGACTCTGAGTCTTAGGAAGTACCTGGGGTCTCCTTATTTTGTCCAGATGGGAGCTCCTCTTGTCCATATGGGAGTTCCTCTGGTGTCTGGTCCAGATGGGAGTTCCAGGGCAGGATGGAAGCTGGGGGCTGGTCTCTGATTCTCAGGAAGTGGCTGGGGTCTCCAGCAGATGGGTGTGGGGCAGGGTGTGCAGACTGCAGGGTCTGCCTGCAGTCTTGGAAAAGGGGAGCCTTCCCACATGGCCCACCGATTGCCCAGAAACTGTGGCCAACTTGGTCAGGTCCTCCTGGGATGGCCTGTGTCCAGTGGCAGGACCCAGGGGCAGTTGCCTCTCTGACTATAACCCCAGGCACTCACCTCTGGTCCAGCTTGGAGTTCTGGGATGGACAGGAGCTGGGGGTTTGTCTCTGAGTCTCAGGAAGTGGCTGGGGTCTCAGGCAACTGGTTGTGGGGGCTGGGTGTGGACACTGCAGTGTCTGCCTGCAGTCTTGGAAAAGGGGAGCCTTCCTGCAGTGCCTGCTGATGGGCAGGAAACTGGGGCCATGTTGGGCAGTTCCTCCCGGGATGGCCTGTGTCCAGCGGGGGGGACCCAGGGGCAGTTGCCTCTTTGGCTATAACCCCAGCCACTCACCTTTGTTCCAGATGGGAGTTCTGGGGTGGATAGGAGCTAGGAGTTGGCCTCGGTTTATTCATTTTAAAGCAGGTGGTTATGGTGCAGAATTTTGTATTCAGAGATGTTCATTGCATTTTCTTCAGTTTAGGAGTAGTTTCTCTTTAACCTGTTTAGGAGTTATAAAATTATGACTTTTCTTCTAATGAGAGGAATTGGTGCTCATTAGAATTCAATTGAAAAAATATGCATAGGTTGTAGGAACTGAAAATTGAATGTGGAAATTTAAATAACGCTATGGAGTTCCTGTGCATTCTTCATTTCTGCACAATGACATACATGTCATACAGCCCTGATTCTAGGAAATGCCTTATCTTAGTGCAAGAAATAGACAAAAAAACAAAATTTTGTCTAATTAATTCCAAATATTAACGGGGTGTTTGAGTTATTACTATGCAACTATGTAGAAATCAAAGATAAACTGAGTATGTGTGCAGATTTCTATGTAGTCAATGTCACTTCCAGGGAGTGTTCCATGAATTCCTCTTATAATTAAATTAATAAAGTCCTGTTTTGCAAATCAGCCTTATGTAGGAGGGCATTTTTTAACCATCAATATATGTTAAAATTGCCAAAAATGTTGTTAAAAGATGGGATTCAGTGTTTTTCACTAAAATCTTAAGGTATTAGAGGGTTCTAAGGAACTCACATACTTTAAAAATACCACTTTTTTCTTATAATTTTTCTTCCTTTCTTTTTTTCTTTCTTTCTTTTTTGAATTTTCAAGACAGTGTTTCTCTGTGTTGATTTTGCCCCTGTCCTGGAACTCACTTTGAGGACCAGGATGTCCTTGAACACAAAGGGATTCACTAGCCTCTGCCTCCTGAATCCTGGGATTAAATTCATGCACCAACAGCACCCGTCTCCTCATTTTTGACCAATAATTACTTTATAGTGATCCTAGGTGAACTGATGTTATTGTGAAAATAACTCTTGTGAAAAGTTTTAATCATGGTTCTCATGGCAAAGTTGCAGAATCTTAATATTATAAATTGTATTATGGTAACTAATGGGAAATATCATTGGAGACTTTAGAGGGGAATACATTGCCTTCATGCTTCTTGGACACAAGCAACTAGATTTTTTTTTACCCAGTTGAAGAATTACTTTCATCTGAGATTCCCCATAGATACTGTGTGTTATCCTCTATGGAAGCCTCATTTTAATCAACTGTAATCAACCTCCTCAGAGAAAGAGAATGTGAGTGTCCTCAATGCTTCTCAATGTCAGCTGTGCTCAGCCTCAATTTCAAATGCCCACCTGATTCTGCTAGCTCTAGCAAGTCAATTTAACCATGTTTCCAGGTCTGAACTAAAGTCATTCATGCTGGCCAAACAGTCTACCTACCTGAATGCATGAAAGTAGATCGTTCAGTTTTGTCTGCCTCTGGGAGCTCATGTTGTTCTACTTCTCTGTTCCAGTAAAGTACAGAGAGTGAGCATTTTGATCCTCCTTCCAGTCTCTTAGTGTGGTAGAAGGTATACAAGGCTGATTTTTTTTTTTTTTTTTTTGCTTTGAAATCCAATATATTTTCAGGAAGGTGAACCTTTGAGATAAAGTTTCCTGAGAGGATCCAGACAGAAGGGAAAAGAGAGATGGCTTTTTCTCAGGTAAATGTATGTATGGAGGTGAGATTTCTTGCCTGTTCTCCTACAAAAGCTTCTTTTTTGGTGATCCCAAACATTTATATTACCTCCACAGTTTTTACAAGGATTTGTTTTTCTATTTCTAATGCTGTTGTCAAACTAAACTTCTTGCAATGTCACATGAGTGTGTACTGCTTTCCACTGTTTTCTCACTTTACGTTTTCAAAATGTATTCTCTGCATTAATATACAGTATATTCATTTGATATATAAATACATATGCATACAGTTGTCCTACTTAAAATGCTATTGAGTCATCTCATATGAATGAGAAAGAAGATATATTCCATGATGGCTTCTTTCAAATATATATTCAAGTATCTATTTGTTAATTATAGACTGTTCTGAGAAAGAGGCACTGTGAAAATGGATGGAATGTTTTCCTGTTAATGGATAATGTTTAAAGCAGTATTGCTATGAAAGAATACAGTGTTATATACTAAGATGAAGTCTTTAAATGAAATACAAACTTCCAAATGGAATTTTCCAGTCATAAGTTCATATTAAATTATCCTATGAGGCAGCTTTTCTTCTGTTTTCTGTCCTTAATTTGTGAATTGATTCAAAGAGTCTATTCCATCATGTCTCTTTGCTACCTACAACCCTTACCGTGAATATGTAATGCCACTTAGTTGTTCTGACATCTCCTCATAATCACTTCCCTGGGAGCTGGTGCAATTCTACATACTATGGTTATATATTACATTTTAAAAAGATAACAAACTAATGAAGAACTGGTAGGAAAAGTGTACTTATATTCATGTTGATTTCACAAATAGTCAAAAAGTCTCAACAATGAAAATTAAGGTGGTTGAAGATGAATTGCCTTCATAAAAAAACAAAAGTATTAAACTGGGTGCAGGGATGCCATTATTTAGATACACCATTTGCAAGTGAATCCAAAAGAAGCTTTTTCAGTGTTTAAAATATTCTTAAAAGAGAATCTAAACACTTGTCTCACTGGAAAACTGTAAAATGGTGGAATTTAAGAATGGATCATAGAAATTAAAGGGAATGCTTCATTGGAGACACTGGTCTGGTATCAATTTCCTGCTGTGCCAGTAGACAAATATATTACTTACCCAGTGTGAGAAATACTTTTAGCTTTGGCTACACCTCAGATTCTGTCTGCTGTTTCTAATACAGGTGTCATTTATTTTTTAATTAACAATCTCAGGGAACTGGAATGAGAGGAAGGGTCACTACAACTTTTTACTGCTGTGTTTAGACTCAATTTAAAATGTATGTGTACAGTATAAAGCGGGGTTTAGAAGCCATATATTCAGGTTTTAGAGATTTTCATTATCTGAAGGAATAATGGACTCACTCAAAGCAGGAAAGGAGAAACTGAGTTTTGACCTGTCAGTAAAAATTCATGGTTTCTGCACCTCTGCTGTGGCAAAAGACAGCAATTGGGGTCTCTGCATGTGGTAGCATGGAATGCACGTGCTTCTGTCTTTGCACACAGGATAGCACCAGAAAGCTGAAACTGTCAAATAAACTTCCTGAGAGAATCCATTAAGAAAAGGGAAGGACAGATGGCTTGTTCTCAGGTAAATGTAGGCACAATGATGGGACAGGTTGATGATATTCTACACATAAATGCTTCATCTGGAGAGCTCTCATCCTTCACTATAGTCCCTCACTTTGGAAAACCGTATTTTTGTGTTTTTTTATATTTTAATATAAGTTCTTTATTATAACTGTCATTTCTGTTCTACATCCTGCTTTCCACTCTTTCTTGCCTCTTTTATTTTCCAGTATGCCTTTTCTACATGAGTTCATGATCTGAATTATTTAAAAAATTTTATGATATTAAAAACAAATATTGAAACTGAATTCCTACTGAAGACAATTTCAGACATTATTTATCGTGGATACAAGAAACATATTTCATGATATGTTTAGATCCTGGGCACTTTGATCTCATGAAAAAGTCACCACATCCTCCCTTTTAATATATAACATTTAAGAATTGCAGATTGATTTACTGTTAACAGAGAGTTCTTTAGTTAAATATCCTTTTTCTGTGGCAAATAAAGACTCAAACCATCATAACAAAGGAAAATTGAATTTTCACATCAGAGTCCATTGGCATTCAGGGATGTAACCATCAATTTCTCCAAGGATGAATGGGAATGCCTGGACACATCTCAGAGGGATTTGTACAGAGAGGTCATGTTGGAGAACTACAACAACCTGGTTTCTGTAGGTGAGAATAAATTCTTTCCTAATTGCTGCTTAGATCTAGGAATGTCTGGTAACTTATATTAGTATTGAATTATTTTCTATCAGTGAATCCCATCTCCCAATTATTACTAGATATTCGTGAGTGCAGTATTTATTGAAAATTTCTTATTCTATATGGTCTATTAATTTAGTAAATACTCCCTTCAATCCCAAATTGTTTTTTCGGCAGTCATTCAGTAGCAAAAATGTGTGAATACAGTCTGATTTCCACAGTTTTGTTTATGTAGTGAGGTAATATACAAAAAAGTAAATGCATACACAATTAAAATTATGGATGTCTTAAAAGCCAAAAACACCTATCAAGTATGTACTAATAATAATTTACTACTGAGTCTTACCTTATGTAACTTCATATCCACTGTTTACAATCCACTGTTAAATTCCACCTCTGGTCCCCATCATGTAAATAAATTATCATATGTCCGTTCTAATTCACAGGCCTTTCTGTATCAAAACCAGAGCTAGTCACCTGCCTGGAACAGAATAAAGAACCCTGGATTGTGAACAGAAAGGAAGTAGAAGGCAGAGAATCAGGTAAGGTGGAAGAAAACAATGGTTACATGTAGAGTACAAAACAAGAAGCAAACCATAATTGCTGTGGGATTACCACAGCTCCTCACTAGAATCAATGCCTATGAATTTCTTTACAATAGTACACTAGGATATAGCACATAGAAAATTTTACATAATTTCCCCTCATTTCATCATAATAGTGATTAGATAAAATTTAGTATGCCAATAGCATTTTTACAATGTATGTGGGACTTTATTTTGTGTTCCAATAAATGTCCTAAATTTTCTCCTGTATGTCAGTTATCTAGGCTTCTTCCATTTTTTTAAACATTTTTACATTATATCTGGATTAATATATTTTTTTCTTTTACCTTCTTGCATACCATCCTTGTGCCACACCAATCCAATGTCATAATTTCTGCACCACATCTATATCAAAGAAAGTACAGAAAATTCATAACATTCGAAGAAAATTTGGGCTGACCAACTGTTTCTGAACATAAGACTTTGAATGTGATTTATATACCCTGGTATTACTCAATTGAAAAACAGATTTTCTTACTTCTTGAAGCTAGGGTGTGCACATATGTTCTTGTCACAAAGTTGTGATTTGGGGTCCACTTTCCATTTTATGTGATGATATTTTGCCTGTAATATTGGGCTTGTGTAGGTTTTGGACTTTCTGTCCGAGACTTGGTGATAGTATGGCCATTGTCCCTATAATATTTGTAAACCTCTTCTTCCCTAGAGTCATTTATAATTTTT
Source organism: Onychomys torridus (assembly GCF_903995425.1). Taxonomy (NCBI): domain Eukaryota; kingdom Metazoa; phylum Chordata; class Mammalia; order Rodentia; family Cricetidae; genus Onychomys; species Onychomys torridus. The sequence goes on along the minus strand of NW_023411771.1, from coordinate 347 downwards.
TGGTCTTTATGTTCTCTCTACAATCATTTATTCATAGGTGTCTGAACAATAATGCAAGGGTTAAGATAAAGGAATCCTAGGTAGGGCTTAATTCTTCAAAACCTCCATATTAAGCTTCTCTATTGAATGATGAGTAATACGTTAATCCATGGCTATAACAATATAGCATTAGTTTAAAGCCATGTTCATTAAGCAGAATAATATTTTTTTATCTAGGGCCCATGTCCAATTTGGTCTCAAAAATTTCAGCATAACTATTTCTATCATCTTGATAGATTAAGTTTTTAATTTTACAACCAAATTTTAAATGGGAAAATGAAAAACTTCCTATAATTATCTCTCGCTGG
>NW_023411770.1:0-22288 GCF_903995425.1 Onychomys torridus | reverse complement strand
ACCACTGGACTTTTGGTTCCTCTGAGTTTCCTTGAGAGGTCACGTAACTGGATAGGTTTCAGACCTATATGTTTGACAAATTGGAAACCCTATTCCGATACTCAAAAAATTCACTCCTTATATTTCTGTTGCTCTAGATACACTTCTAATACTAAAATGTGTATTGTCCAGGGTTCTCTAGACGTTCTATTCATTTAAAATATGTTCTTTATCTCATATCTTTATTCGTGTATCAATCAATAACCTGTCTGTCTATCTGTTATGAAGTGAATATTGAATGTCATACAGGCTGTTCTCCAACTAGTCCAAAAAACGAATTGTCTACAAGAGAAGGTCAAGAATCCAACAATAGTCCAACTCATCAAAGCTGGGTATCAAGTTGGTCTTCAGTATATGTCGGAATCATGAAGATGTAAGTTCTTAAACCATTGAAAGAACTGGGCTTTATAGTGAGAATGAGAAACAAGCAGTAAAACAGAAACCATGTTTTAATATTGGCGGCCAAGCACCAATATGTGGTCCAGATTTAAAGGTCCAATTTAATCATCTTTGAAAGATATGTCCTAAAGGTGAATCTCCCACATGGAAATATGCTCTGTGACTAATAAGTAGGTCTTTGCATTTTCAGAGGAATGTAATTAGAAAAAAAAATCTCTCCAGGTGTCACGTCATTTGAGTTTTAGTTAATGTCCAGCTGTTATCAAGTAGACAAACCAAGAATAGTTTTGGCGCATTTGATGCATAACTTATAACAAACTAATTTTAAAGACTTCACTTCTTGACATTTGTGTGTGTTCCATTGGAACCCACTTGTTGCCCAGGACCAACCAATGAAGCCCTTGTAGTCATGGAAACATAAGAATGTTTATATTACTTCACTTAAGTTTGGCAATAGGCCAACAGTTGAATTTTCCTAGAAGAGAGATAAAAAGGTAAGAATTAATTATTTTCATGTTGTTTTTATTAAACCACTTTTAACTATCTTAAGACACAAGATGCCAAAAGCAGGCCTCTGATATATCGAATTTAAGGTTTTTTGGACATCTTTATTTTCCATTTGAGGAACGTACTGACTTCACACTTGACAGAAATAAACAGTGAATAATAACTCATCCAGTTGTCTGCACTGCCTCATTTATCTGTGGTAGCCCACTAAGTTTTGTGAATGAATCAATGTCTCTAGTATTTCCCCTATGTATAAAATGAGAATAACATTTGTCTATGCAGGATATCACTCAGGGGTCACTATATCCTGAAGTGTTTAAACATAGGTCTCTCACTAAGTTTTAAGCATGTGCTGTGAATTCAAAAGAGTGCTGAGGGGCCCACACAATCAACAAAGCATGTTCCTGGAACAGAGAATGTGCCTAAAAGGACTTTCTTTCCTCAGGTGTTCATGTGACTCCATCTCTATATCAGTACAGTCCTGAGACTTAATGAGAGACTTGTGATATTGTCATCTTCCAAATGGATCAATTCGCCCCTAACACAAAAGTAAAAAACATACCGTAGGCTGCATAAGGCTTCTACTGTTTCTTACAAACAGACTTTCTAATCTCAGAGGTTCAGAAAAGGCAGCACAGTGACCCTGTCAAGCTAGCTTCATTTGCACAACGATCAATTCTCACCTCCTGGCTTTCATTTTTGCTTCGAAAGCATGCTTGCCCTGCAGTCACTGCCTCAGTATCTCCTCCTTGGCAAGAAGAGCCCATCGGTGGATACCCAAGCCACCATCATTGCAAAAACTTGATCATGTTGATGTAATTGTCCCAAGCAGATAAGTCTACAACCTTCACCTTTTTAAGAAAGCACATTCCATAGAAGTTCTATGGAACAGTGGGGTACAGCATCATACAGTAATGCTTTCTGGCAAGGACGATTCTGTTTATAACACCCTTAGTAAAAGGTGAAAGATTTATACCATCGAAAGAGAACCAGGGAGTCCATCTTGAAGAGGGATGAGGGATTATATGAGTAAGAAGGGGTCAATATCATAATGGGAACATGTACAGATACAACTTCTTTAAGCTCCTGCAAAACTCACAAAAATCAGAACTAGGTCAAGCTGTTAAGCCTGCATGAACGCAAGACTATTCCGCTCTGTGTACAGGAGACAGTTGTGTAGCTTGTTTGTTTGAGGGTCCCCTGACAGTAGGATCAGGATCCCTGGTGCCTGAACCTGGATTTTTGGAGGCCACATTACTATGGTGGGATTATCTTTCTCAGCCTTAATGCAGCAAGTGAAGATAAAGAGACCAATGCATTTGATTATCTTGTTTCACCATTTGTAAGGGTTGACTCTGCATAAAAAACTTTCCAAAAATTGTGAAAAAAAATAAGGAAAATGATGATGATGGTCAGTTGCTCCTAGCATCTCTGTATAATTTGAAAAAGGAAAGGAATGAATTCAGTAGTAAAACTGAAAAGCTACAGTTGATGTAAACAGTTTAATGGTATCCAAGTATACCCTGGAAGAAAAACTTCATTCTAGCAGCCACAGAACTACAACTGAAGAAATTCAAACTAAAGCCTTCATTCTAAGGTTAGTTGAATTATAGTGAAAACTCAAGTTCCAAACTGGGAGTGTCTTAGCAATTAAAATAAGGGCATGGATTGGCAAGAATGATATCCAGTAACTTAGGATGAGAATGTGTTTATGTGACTGAAGCTGAGAATGTTTAACCCACAGATTCTCAAGTATTTATCTCACCTCAGTCTTTCTACCCTCAATTGAGGATGTACTCACATCCTCACCCCCTGAATTATTGCCATCTCTGCCTTTAACTGAGAAATTAATTCTTCATCATTTGCTAAACTAGCAGTGACTTTCTCTGAAGGAAATGCCAGAAAAGACAATACTGATTTCCCTCAGAGCCAAAAAATTTCTTTGCCTCTATACCTATAACCAGACTTAAGGCAGAGCAGGCTCCTGGAAGGGATGTAGAAAATGTAGTCAATGAAGTGGTATGCTAACTACAAAGACCTTAATGAGTTTGCAAATTCAAGTAGAAGTCTGGGTGAGATGTGAGGTAATGAATTTTAAGGGTGTGTGATGATAGCAGAAGGAACATTTAACTGGATCAAGCTGTGTTCATTGATATAGGGACTTTGAGTAGAGATTCTGTGCCAAATATGGATATTCACATAGATTTAAATAAGGGGTCATGAGTTTGCTTGAATGGCTGAGTGAAATATTTGTCCAAAATGGCCTATTGAACAGGAGTTGGAGATGTCTGCTATCCCTTGGCTAAGTGGTGATGAAGGGATAAGGATCAGCAAATTTCAATACTAGAGTAGGCATACTGTACAAAACCTAATCCTTCACAATGAGATGGCCCAGAAGATATGCCTTTTACTAGTCATTTTTTATTTTTTAAAAATATTTTTATTTTATAATTTAATTTTACATATAAGCCACAGATACCCCTGTCCTCCCTCCTCCCGCCCCTCAGACTTCCCCCCCAATCCATGCCCATCCCATCTCTTCCAGAAAAAGGTATCCACTGGGATTCAGCTCAACCTGGTAGATTCAGGTGAGGCACGTCCACTTCCCTCCTCCCTATACCATGGCTGAGCAAAATGTCTCAGCAAAGTGCCTAGGTTCAAAAAGCCTGCACATGCACTAAGGACAGGTCGCTGTCCTACTGCCTGGGGGCCTCCTAAATATTTCAAGCTAATCAACAGTCTCACTTATTCAGGGGGCCTGGTCCAGTTCCTTGGGGGCTCCTCAGCTATTGGTTCACAGTTCTTGTGTTTCCACTAGTTTGGCTATTTTTCCCTGTGCTTTATTTTTTTTTAAACATGGTTTCAATATCTCTGGCTCATATAATTTCACCTCTCTCTCACTGATTGGACTCCTAGAGCTCTACCTGGTGCTTGGCTGTGAATCTCTGCATCTGCATCCATCAGTTACTGGATGAGAGTTCAGCCATCACAGTTAGGGTGTTTGGCCATCCAATCACCAGAGGAGGTCAGTTCAGGCTTTCTCTTGACCAATAGTCTATTATGGAGGTATCATTGTGTATTTCTGCAGACCTCTCTAGCACTCTGCTTCTTCCTATTCCCCTGGGGGCTTCATTAATCATGATATCTCCCTTCCTATTCTCCCACACTGCTCCTTATACAGCTGGAACCTCCCACACCCATAAGCTCTCTTTCCCCCGACCCATGCCCTCCATTACCCACCTCATGTACAGTTTACTCATGTAGATCTCATCCATTTCTCTGTTGTTGGGTGATCCTTGTGTCTTTCTAGGGTCCTCTTTACTAGGTAGCCTCCCTGGAATTGTGAGTTGCAGTCTGGTTATCCTTTGCTTTACATCTAGTATCCACTTATGTGTGAGTACATACCATGTTTGTCTTTCTGAGTCTGGGTTACCTCACTCAAGATGATTTTTTTCTAGTTCCATCCATTGGCCTGCAAACCTCATAATGTCATTGTTTTTCTCTGCTGAGTAGTATTCCACTGCGTATATGTACCACATTTACTTTATCCATTTTTTTGTTGAAGGGCATCTAGGTTATTTCCAGGTTCTGCCTATTACAAGTAATGCTTCTATGAACGTAGTTGAGCATGTGTCCTTGTGGTATGATTGAGTATTCCTTGGGAACATGCCCAAGAGTCGTATAGCTGGGTCTTGAGGGAGATTAATTCCCAATTTTCTAAGAAATCACCATATTGATTTCCAGAGTGGTTGAACAAGTTTGCATTCCCACCAAAAGTGTAGCAGTATTTGCATTGCTTACATCCTCGCAATCATCAGCTGTCTTCAGTGTTTTTTAACTTAGCCATTCTGATGGGTGTAATATGGTGGCTCACAATCATTTTGATTTTTATTTCCCTGATAATTAAGGATGCTGAGCAATTCCTTCAATGTCTTTCAGCCATTTGAGCTTCTTCTGTTGATAATTCTTTGTTTAGCCCTGTAGCACATTTTTTAATTGTACTATTGGTTATTTTGATGCCTAATTTCTTGAGTTCTTTATATATTCTGGATATCAGCCCTCTGTCAGAAGTGGGGTTGGTGAAGAACTTTTCCCATTCTGTAGGCTGTCGCTTTGTCTTGTTGACTGTGTCCTTTGCCCTACAAAAACTTCTCAGTTTCAAGAGGTCACATTTATTAATTTTTTCTCTCAGTGTCTGTGCTACTGCTGTTATGTTTAGGAAGAGATCTCCCATGCCAGTGCATTCAAGACTACCTCCTACTATCTCTTCTATCATGTTCAGAGTAACTGGACTTATGTAGAGGTTTTTATCCACTTGGACTTAAGTTTTGTGCATGATGACAGATATGAATACATTTTCATTCTTCTATGTGTTGACATCCAATTATGCCACCACCATATGTTGAAGATGCTTTCTCTTTTCCATTGTATAGTTTTGGCTTCTTTGTTGAAAATCATATGCCGATTAATGTCAGGGGCTTCTGTTCAGTTTCATTGGTCCACTAGTTGGTTTTTATGCCAGTGGCAAGCTGTTTTTATTACTGTAGCTGTATATTAGAGCTTGACGTCAGAGATCGTGATGCCTCCAGAGGTTGTTTTATTGTATAGGATACTTTTGGCTATCCTTGGTTTTTTTGTTTTTCCATATCAAGTTGAATAGTGTTCTTTTGAGTTCAGTAAAGAATTTTGTTTGGAACTTGATGGGGATTGCATTGAATCTGTAGATTGCTTTTTGTAAGATTGCCATTTTACTATGTTAATCCTGCCTTTCCATGAGCATGGGAGATCTTTCCATTTTCTGACATCTTCTTCTATTTCTTTCTTCAGGGACTTAAATTTCTTTTCATTTCGTCCTTCCCTTGCTTATTTCGAGTTACCCCAAGGAATTTTATATCATTTATGGCTATTGTAAAGGGTGATGTATCTCTGATTTCGTTCCCAGCCTGTTTATCATTTGTATATAGGAGGGCTACTGATTTTTTTTAGTTAATCTTGAATCCTGCTACTTTGCTCAAGGTGTTTCTAAGCTCCATAAGCTACATGGTTGTATTTTGGGGGTCACTTATGTACACTATCATGTCATCTGCAAAAAGTGAAAGCTTGACTTCTTCCTTTCCAATTTGTATCCCCTTGATTTCTTTATGTTGTCTTATAGCTCTGGCTAGAACTTCAAGTACTATATTGAATAAGTATGGGGAGAGTGGACACCCTTGTCTTCTTCCTGATTTTAGTGGAATCGCTTTGAGTTTCCCTCCATTTACTTTGATGTTGGCTGTTGGCTTGCTGTAAGTTGCCTTTATTATGTTTGTGTATGTTCCCTGTATTCCTGATCTCACCAAGATCTTTATCATAAAGGGGTAGTGGGTTTTGTCAAAGGAATTTTCAGTATCTTGTGAGATGATCATGTGATATATTTCTTTCAGTGTGTTTATTTGGTATATTACAGTGACAGACATTTGTATGTTGAATCACCCTTACATCCCTGGGATGAAGCCTATATGATTTTTTTTTGAGACAGGGTCTCTCTGGGTAGCTTTGCACCTTTCGTGGAACTCACTTGGTAGCCCAGACTGGCCTCGAACTCACAGAGATGTGCGTGACTGTGCCCCCTGAGTTCTGAGATTAAAGGCATGAGCAACCACCGCCTGGCAGTTAATAGTTTTGATGTGTTCTTGGAATTCTGCATTGAAACCATGTGGTCCTGGGCTTTTTTTTTGGGGGGGGATGGGAGATTTTAATGACTATTTCTATTTCCTTAGTGGTTATTGTTCTATTTTAATAGTTTATTTGGTCTTGATTTAACTTAGGTATGTGGTACCTATCTAGAAAATTATCCATTTCTTTTGCATTTTCCAGTTTTGTGGAGTAGAGTTTTTTGAAGTATGACCTGATGATTCTCTGGATTTTCTCAATGTTTGTTGTTATGTCTCCCTTTTCAGTTTTGATTTTGCTCATTTGTATGCACTCTAACTGCCTTTTGGTTAGTTTGAATAAGGTCTTGTCTATCTTGTTGATTTTTCTCAAAGAACCAACTCTTTGTTTCATTGATTCTTTGTATTATTCACTTTGTTTCTATCTCATTGATTTCAGCTCTCAATTTGATTATTTCCTGGTGTCTATTCCTCCTGGTTGGCTTTGCTTCTTCTTGTTCTAGGGCTTTCAGGTGTGCAGTTAAGTCACTAGTGTGAGATTTCTCCATTTTCTTATGTGGGCATTTAGGGCTATGCATTTTCCTCAGCACTGCTTTCTTAGTGTCACATAAATTTGGGTATGTGCTATATTCATTTGCATTGATCTCTAGGATATCTTTAATTTCTTTCTGTATTTCTTCCTTGACCCATTGGTGATTCAGTTGAGAATTATTCAGTTTCCATGATATTGTAGGCTTTTTGTAATTTTTGTTGTTGTTGAAATCTAGCTTTAAACCATGGTGGTCTGATAGAAAACAGGAGGTTATTAAAATTGTCTGTTTCTATTGAGATTTCCTTTGTGACTGAGTATGTGGTTGATTTTAGAGAAGACTACACAGGGTGCTGAGAAGACAGTGTATTCTTTTTTGGTAGGATGGAATGTTCTGCAGGTATCAATTGAGTCCATTTGAGTCATAACTTAAGTCCTTTATTTCCTATTAACTTTTGATTTGGCAGATCTGTCTAGGGTTGAGAGTATGGTGTTCAAGTCTGCCACTATTATTGTGTGGGGTTTTATGTGTGATTTAAGCTTTAATAATATTTCTTTTACACATGTGGGTGCCCTTGTTTAGGGGGCATAAATGATCAGAATTGAAACTTCATCTTGGTGTATTTTTCCTGCGATGAGTATGTAATGTCCTTTTTAATCTTTTTTGATTCATTTTAGTTTGAAGTCTATTTTGCTGAATATTTGGATGGCTACACCAGCTTGCTTCTTAAGACCATATGATTGGAAAGACGTTTCCCAGCCTTTTATTCTGAGACAGGTTCTTTCTTTGAATTTGAGGTGTGTTTCTTGTATGCAGCAGAAAGATGGGTCCTGCTTTCATATCCATTCTGTTAGCCTGTGTATTTTTATAGGTGATAAGTCCATTGATATTAAGGGATATTAATGACAAATGCTTGTTCATTCCTGTTATCTTTTGGTGGTAGTTTGTGTGTGCTTCTCTTCTTTGGGGTTTACTGCTATGATGTTATCTATTGCCTGTGATTTCGAGGGTGTATCTGACTTCTTTAGATTGGAATTTTACTTGTAGTAATTTTGTAGGGCTGGATTTGTGGATAAGCATTGTTTAAATCTGGTTTTGTCTTGGAATGTCTTGTTCACTCCATCTATGATGATTGAAAGTTTTGCTGGGTGTATCAGTCTAGTCTGGCACCCATGGTCTCTTAGTGTCTGCATTGCATCTATCCAGGTCTTTCTGGCTTTCAAAGTCTCCATTGAGAAATCAAGTGCTATTCTGATGGGTTTTCCTTTATAAGTCAATTGGCCTTTTTCCTTTGCTACCCTTAACATTCTTTCTTTATTCTGTACGTTTAGTTGTTTAGCTGTTTTGTGGCAAGGGAACTTTTGGGAGGCATCTCTTCCGTTTGGTGTTCTACAGGCTCCCTGAATCTTCATAGTTATTTCCTTCTTTAAGTTGGCAAATTTTTCTTTTATGATCTTGTTGAATATATTTTCTGTGCCTTTGAGTTGATATTCTTCTTCTTCCTTGCCGCAGACCACCCAGAGGGAGACCACCACTGCGGGAGAACCAGGGAGAAGGCTCAAGGAGAAGTCAGGAATCGGCGAGGAGAATGACAGACAGACACATGTGTTGATGTGCTGCTGCAATTTTACTTCTGTATAGGCAATGCTTATATACTTTTACAATCGAGGAACTTGACAGGGGGTTACATCAGGCCATTATTTTTTACAATTACTCAGAATCAGCAAGAAACAATAACAAGAGACATCCATATCTATTTTTGTGTATCACTTCCGCAGTGGGAGTTCACCGTGGCTATTGTCTGAGGGCATGATCTCAGAATTTTGTGAAATCTGTCTCGCGCCAGTGACCACATCTGTGGGGAGCCAAACTCTTGCCAGCCTGGGTTATATTTTACTATCATATACCCATTTGCTTTCCAAGCCGTTTTTCATAATTTACCCATCTGTTCCCAACTTTATCATAACTTCCTGTATATGGGAGTGGCTCTAGGTAACTTCCACCTTCGGGGGTCCACCTAGGGGCTGTCCACCAGCTCCCTCTTAAGAAGTACTGTGTATACCCCCCGGGAAGTGTGTGCTGGGGAATTTTCTCTAACTCTTTCTCTCTAGAAGGGTCTGGCATGCTATGTTTATTCCCTCGTAACATTTTTATTTTTTACTTCCATTTTTGGGCTTTCTGGCTGTTTCTGACAAGAGCTCACGCTACTCTACTCTAAACAGGAACAACCCAGAGATGTATTTGAGGAAGTCTTTTGAGCTTCCTTATACACTGGTCTGATAAATGGAGGTGCTCCGGGTACAGGTGACCTGGGTCAGTCATGTTGGTGCCGACCTGTACTGGTTGTGCTGTTAACTGGAGAAGACACAGATAAGACATACAGAGAAAGATCGTGATTAGTACCAACAAGGACTGTCGTCAAGGCCATTTGGTTCTCCAGGGCTTCCTGGGATCCTCAGGCTGCATGACGATTGCTGATTGTGGGGGAACCGCCTGAGGCCACGCTCCGGGAAGCTCCAACCTCAACCCTTCAGCTGCTGGGCCCCAGCGCAGCGGCATACTTGCTACAGCTACACAGGTGTCACAGCTGTGGGCGTAGCACTTCCTCTTTCCCTATTTTTCTTATGTTTGTTCTTTTCATGGTGTCCCAGATTTCTTGGACATTTTGTGTTATGTCTTTTTTGGCTTTGGTATTTTCTTTGACTGATGAATCCATTTTCTCTATTGTATCTTCTACACCAGAGATCATCTGTTTGATTTCTTGTATTCTGTTCATTATGCTTGCATCTGTGTTCCTGTTCATTTACTCAGATTCTCTATTTCCTGTATTGTCTCTGTTTGTGTCTTCTTCAGTTTTTCTATTTCCCTTTACATGTCTTAAACTGTTTCCCTCACCTGTTTCATTGCTTTTTCATGGTTTTATTTAAGGAATTTATTGTTTTCTTTTAATTTTTAGCTGTCTTTTCCTCTATTTTTTTATTGATTTCTTCCAGTTTTTGCCGTGGGATGTTCTTTATATTAAGTGTGTTTCTCTGATGGGTTAAAAAAACAAAACACTGATTGGCCTGTAGCTAAGCAGGATGTATAGGTGGGATGAGGAGAGAACAGAATTCTGGGAAAGGCAGGCTGAGTGAGAGACACTGCCAGACGCTGCCATGAGTAGTGAGGCTTTCTGCTCTCTCCATACTTATACAATGTAGTACTTGAAGTTCTAGCCAGAGCAACAAGACAACATAAAGAAATTAAGGGGATATAACCTGGAAAGGAAGAAGTCAAGCTTTCCCTACTTGCAGATGTCATGGTAGTATACATGAGTGACCCCCAAAATTCAGCCTTCTTCTATCCCTATTGTTCTTTGGTTTAGTCTTTTCATGGTTTACTCTACCATTAACCCATTCTTCCTTTAATCCAAATAGGTGGAGCTCCAGGTTGTTCATATTCCAAGTGATGTAGGTGGGGCCTTCTGCCTCCTATGGTTGCTCTCCTTCCCAGTTGTTGAGTGAGGGGCATATGGCTCTGGTGGTCACAGGTGCCAGTGGGGATTGCTGATGATATTATTGGGGTTGGAGGAGTCTACTTCTACATCTCTGTGCCTGTGAGAGGGTCACAGAATGTGCCCACAGGCCCTTGGAGAAGAGAATTTGGCTGACTAGAGATTGAGGCCTTACCTGTTCCCAATTGGGGCATGTTGGGCATATGGCTGTTGTCACTGGTGCCACTGGGGCTGGTTGGCTTGGAGATGGGGTGGGTGAGGAAGCTGCTGCCCAGTCTTTGGGGCTTCAGTGGCTGGCATGGGCACAGAATGTGCCTCTAAGTCCTATGGGCTAGAGTACGAGGCTGAGCAGTCCAGAGATAGGGAACTTACCTCCTCCCAATTGATACAGGGTGAGCATATGAACTTGTCCAAGCTTGTATAAATAATATTATGTCTCTGCATGTTTATTTGACAACAGGTGCAGGATAGGAAAACCCCTACATATGGCATCACAATATGAGGCAGGAATTTCCATATAAGACCTGAAAATCTTTTAAAAAAATGATTCTAGACACAAAAAATGGAGTCAAACACAGCTTCTTGGCAACCATCTTTTCTTTAGTAGGCTGTTTGTTGAAGGTGAACAGAGGCACAGTACCTTTAAGAAATGGATTCCTTATTCATGCTGGCAGCATGACAGCTCTTTTGTGAAGTCCTCCTACTGAGCATTTGAATGGTGTTTGTGTGCTGTGGGCTATACAATTCTTGGTGGCAGTATGGACCCAATAGCTTCCCAGAGTTTGGGTGTTAAGATTGACTCTCACTCTGGTATGTCTGCCATGAAGGTAGGCTCTCAGGAACCTGAGCAGGGTGGTACCAGCTGCTGAAAGTGCCACTTTGGTCCCAGCCACATCACATAGCAGTTTAAAGTCTCATGAGTTCAAAAAGCAACACAGATGCACAATACAGACATTTTCAGGTGAAAAAAAAACCCTTTAAACAGGTTACTGTGTGTTTCAAAGTTACATTGCTTGGGAGAGAGATTTTTTAACTATTCAGGAACAAATGATAACTGCTAAAAATCACTGGGTTATGGAAACTGATAGATTAAACCAACCTATATATTTTTAAAAAGTCTAGACTTCAAACTATAAGCCCAAACATGTGCTACTTTGGAAAAGTGCTTATGCTTTTGTTTCCACAGATAATGTGAAGCTGTGTGTTCATTCCAGGTTAAGAAACATCAAGCTTAATTGAGGAACTACCCGTGAATAATCTAGAATGGAAACAGATGGTCCAGATCATTCAATATCTCGGAGTGCCTCTGTTACAGTTTCCTTTGAGTTCCACATCCAGAACAGCTTCAACGCAAAAGGCTGACATGATCCAGCTGCACAGAATGCTCCAGTCAGGACTTGGCCACGATCCTAAATGTTCTGAGAGTCCCCCAAAGATTACCAGTGTCCCCAATTAACAGAAAATTGACTAGAGAATAATACTCACTTCCCTCCAAAATGGGTTTTAGACATTTATTACCATTTAAGGGGGAGCTTGGTTGCAAGATGTTATTGCTCACAAAAAAGTTAAATTCAAAGATCTCTTTCTAAAGGAAAAATGGGAATATGATATAGAAATAACAGGATAAAAGGGTATATTATGGAATCTACCTTAATCCAAAAAAACAGCTATTAATCTTATGATATTTTACACTGGTATGGATTTTGATTTATTGATGCAAATATAAAGATATTTCTGTTATGCTGTATGTATATTTCTACTCTTGTTTTGGATATAGTGCTTATACAGATCATTTAAAAATATAATGTATAATTAAAAATACTGATTAATAGTCAATATAATAGTCAAGTTTTAGTAACATTAGATGTTTTTGAGGTCATACAGAAACACATTTCAAATAGGTAACCTTCGAACACTTGAAAGACTTACAGAACATAGCATTTAATATGCTTAATAACCTAAAGCTTTTCATGACACTGAGACACGTCTGCTCCTGGCAGCACCAACTTTCTTCAAAGAAGAGGATAGGTAGTGAAGAAACCCCATATGAAGTTAACTTACTTTGTGGCAAATGTTAGCCACTGGCCAAAGAAACTGTTCTTGTCTCAACTGCTGATAGTTACTGTCCAAACTGGACCAACAGGATTCAAGAAAGGTGACTGCTGAAGTGTATAAAGACAAGGTAGGACCGACCTTCAGAAGCCCCTGCTTCACAGGAAAGTCTGTCAGATAGGGCACACCTGGAGGCCAAAGATGGATGCCCCAATGTTAGTCCCACATCTAGGTCAGATATGGAAACTCCTGCTCCAGGTTTCCCTGCTGACTTCACCCTCATTCATGCAGTCCTTGTTGGAATCCTGCCATCAGTCCTGCACAGGCACAGCTCTTGGTATTGCATCATCAGGGGGCACTGGCGAATATGTATGCATGGAGTGGTCACACAATGTGTGCCTTAAAAGCCAGATGCAGACCCCACACTCTCTCTGCTCTCCCCGCTATGCTCTGCTACCCTTTCCCCCCACCCCACCACACCATCTTCCTCTCTCTGCAGTCCTGGCTCCCCTCTCTCCTCCCTTCTCTCTTAATAAATCTCTGAAAACTAACATTGGGTTCTGTCCTGATTGTGACCTTTCCACATGGTGACCCCATGCCACAACCAGTGCTGCAAACATCTCTGATTTCCATCCTTTTATTGGTGCTGTGGAATCAGATAGGAAATTCTGCTCACTCGGCATCTTGGGGTGCCACTGTGGTACTGTGTCATGACTGTGCTAGTGCCTCCACAACTGCCATTGCTGCATATCCTCTCACCACACATGATGCCAAGATTGGTGAGTTCTGTCCTCATTTCCTGTGACTACTGCCTGACTTATATTCCTCACACTGGACCCCTGGGGGGGTCCTTGAGCTGTGCTGGAACCAACTCATTCTCTCTGTTGAAGAGCTCAATACTGTCGGACCCCCGGGATATCCTCATGTTGAGTATGCTCCCAGCCCTTATGCCTTTCTTGACAAAGTAGGGAATAACCCCTGCCCATCCATCAATCCTTCTCCTACCTCAGGGATGCCTGGGACTGGAGTCTGATACCTGTTGGTTATTTTAGTTTTTTATTTTTCTCTCTCAGGACTGTAGCCATGGGACATAGGGGCAGATGCCAGAAATTTGGCTGATTCAACAACAATATTCCAAGTGAATTATATAACTTCTCCGAGAATGGGTAAATGAAGAGATACCTTATCCCCAAGATTTCTACTGAAACTTTGAACCCTTCTTCTTCTTCTCCATTTCAAATTCTTTCTCTGCCATGTGCAACCACTTCTGTCCACCTGACTTCTGCTCTCCAGTAGTCCACTTCTGCCCAACCCTGTCTCTCACCTTAACTCCTCCCACTCATTCTCAAGCTGCCCTGAGAGGCACAGATGGGTCTGAAAGCAGCCTAGGATCTCTGCAAATAAGTTTACAGTAATCAAGGGATCAGTTTACAACCTGGCTCCTGGCAGTACTTTCTAAAGCTGTCCTCAAGCTAGCAGATATCAAAAAAAATTCAAGACACAGAGTAAAATCTTTCTCTTGTGCTCCCCTCCCCCCTGGACTTCCTAGACAATAGGCTGAAAATTAAGCATTTGGAGAGCAAGGCTCCTGATCCCACAGGCAGAAGTTTCAGCTTTGGTCTTTAAAGTGTACCAGGGGAGAGATGAAAAAAGCCCTAGAACAGAATTGCCAAGAATTGCCAAGCACTGGCTCCCAAAAGCCACTAACTCTCTCTTTTAAGTGAAAAATAAGGCAAGCAGGCTAGTGTGCGCCCTGTCAGGCCATCAACTGAGTCTTATTCAAAGTGCCACCTAGAAAGACAGCAGGTCAACTGACTGCACGCAGGCAACAAGGAGCAAGGGAGCATCAAGTTAAGACTTCCATCAGACCTAGGCTGGGCCGCATGCTCAGTTACATAATGGGAAAAGAGTTTCCAGCTAAGGTAGGAGCTTTTATTTCAATGCTCCCACAATGTGCCTCACTCCAGACCTGTCAGAAGTGCTTCTCTTCCTCATGAGCACAAACAGGGCCATGATCTCTGCCTTGTCCCTAATTCCAAAGAAATAAGTTCTCATGCACCACAAGCTTTTCTCTTCCCAGTTCCCTCTTCTAATTAACTGCTCAGCTATTGGCTGCTCTGGACCACCACAGAACTGGAGTCCAGAGATCATCAAGTAAGAGACTATAACAGCTAAAAAGTATTTACACCACCAGACCCATAAATTTCTGGGTTCTACAAATACAGACTTTAATATAACCATCTATTGCTGACAAATACTCTCAACAATTAATCACCTGTCTCCTGGATGCTAAAATAGTACAGGAAACAGGTGCCTTAAAATAATCTGTCTTTGATAAAGCTTAAAAACATGTTCCAATCTCTATACCTCTCCCATTAACACTAACCCATATAAGCAGAATACAGAACACTACAATGGTCACTAACTTTCCCGTGTCTGGTTCTTAACATGTTCATTTTTTTCCCAAGGCATGGAAATCATCTTAAATCCATCAGAACACATCAGATCTACTTTAGGCTTTTTCTGTCTCACCAGCATCCTTTCAGACACAAAAGTGGCCAGAGTGCCAAGCCAAGAGGGACAGCCCTCCATCCCAGGACAACTGTGTACCATGGAAGGCCCACTTCCCTATCCACCCCCAAGAGCCAACCAATGCCCACCAAGTCAGCTAGAAGCAGTTTTTCTGGGAGAAAAGATGCCCCTATTCCTATTCACTCATTTTTTTAACAATAAAAAAAGTCTGGAATGTCAGATTCCTTCCCTCACTCCTTCACATGTGGCGCTCAGGGTCTTGCATCTTGCATCATTACAAGGCACTGGGAACTACATATGCAGGGCATGGTCAAACAATCTGTACCTTAAAAGCCAGATGCAGACCACAAACTCTCTGCTCTCTGCTCTCTGTCCTCTGCTCTGCTCCCCTCTCCCTCTACCCATTCATCTTTCTTTCTGCAGGCCTATCTCCCTTCTCTCCCCCCTTTTCCTTCCTAATGAAGCTCTGGAAACTAATGCTGGATTCTGTAGTGCCCTTTACCGTGACCTTTCCATGCAGAAATGAGCACCACGTGCTGCCACCAGCATGGCAACCAGCGCCGATTATCATCCTTTTTGTTCTCCCAAATCTCCACACTTAAAAACTCAGTTCTGTGTAAAAGAGCAGGAACTGGTTGTCCTAATGACACTCACCAAACCTTGACCACCTGCACCATCTCCATACTCTCTATTCTATTTCCTCTCATACTGTGTCTATGCTGGCTTTTCCAGAATTGTATAGTGTAAACAATGCTTCCCCTCATGTCTCCAAATTTGTAGGGCTAGGTCTTTATTTGGAGAACTTGTATCTGCTATTCCTGGTGTAACCATCAGAACATCACACACTAGTTCCCTCTGCATACTCCCTACTGTAGCAGGAATCTTAAAGTGTCTTATTAATAAAATCAAACCTTGGCCAGGTATTGGGGTGGATGCTTGAAGATCAGAGAATTAGAACAAGTCAGAGCTTCCTCACCTGGACAATTCCTCAGCTGATCTTGTTTCCTTAGACTGGAATCTTCTCTGTCCTCCTCCCGATGGCTGTCAGCTGAACTTCTGTTCAAAAGTCTGAATGTTTAACCAGCCAAATGCTTCTAGTTTCTGGTCTTCATGCCTTATATATCTTTCTTTTTTTGCCATCACTCCCTGGGATTAAAGGCTCACTTCTTGGGATTAAAGGCGTGTGTCACCATGCCTGTCTGTTTCCAATGTGGCCTTGAACTCACAGAGATGCAGAGGTATTTTTGACTCTGAAATGCTAGGAATAAAGACATGAGTGCCACCATTTTCTAGCCTCTGTATCTAGTGGTGTCTGTTCATTGATCCCAGATAAATTTATTAGGGTGCACAATATTTTGGGGAACACAATAACACCACACCCTACATCTGGTTACAGAGCACCTTTACTGACTTTTTCTATGATACTCTAGAATAAGCCTGTGTTTGCTGTCCCCACACTCCCAGTCTTACCCAAGAACACACAGATCATGAAATAATTTGCATGATGAGCTGCAGGGCTCAAGTTGCTTAGTCCAGTCATGGTCAAAATAGCACTAGCCCAACCCAGGGAAGGTAAAGGGGGTTGAGTTTGGGTAGGACCATAGGCAGATGCACAGCTCCCACAAATATGATGAGAGGAGAAAAAAGACAGTGGGGAGGCTGTGTCAGTGGACACCTCATTTGTTTGGAGGGGTCAAGGGACATTCATACCCTAGGAAAAATAGTCCATTGGTTTCATGTAGTGGTATATTACTGGTTGGAGCAACAACACAGAGGGCACATCATTTGCATATTCAGAGGCCACAGGAGCCAGGGAGAAGGCACCTCATAAGGTCATAAGAAGTCCAGACTGGGATGTTTCAGTGGTCTAATAAAACACAACATGTTCCTATAATATTAGAGACCCATGAGCTTATCAGTTGCTACAGGTGTCAGGGCACATCTTAAGTAGGGGAAGGCCAACTGCTGGGGTCTCCCAGCATCTGGGCTAAGTGTGGGAGCAACCAAATTGCTCCTGCTCTCTCGATGAGAAAATCCTGGGAATTTGGCATGTTTCAACCCCTTCTTAACATACAATGAGTTCCCATAACTTTGGCCTCCATTTAATATTCATTGTAATATACCTGGCTCCTGATGCATCAATGTTGTTCCTCATTCATGAAGAAAAAAATTAGGACTAGAAAGGTATTGCTCATGGTATACAATATTTAAAACACTAACTATACAGAACAAAGAATTCTGTGGATATCTCTGTGTGTAAATAAAGTTCTGATTGGCCAGTGGACAGGCAGGAAGTATAGGCGGGACAAAAGAGAAGAGAATTCTGGGAAGTAGAAGGCTGGAGGGAGACACGACCAGATGCCGCCATGAGAAGCAACATGTAAAGACACTGGTAAGCCACACGCCATGTGGCAAAGTATAGATTAAAAGAAATGGGTTAATTTAAGATAGAAGAAGTAGATAACAAGCAGGCTGCCACGGCCATACAGTTTTTAAGCAATATAAGTTTCTGTGTGCTTTCTTCTTTGGATCTGAGCAACTGTGGGACTGGCAGGTAAGAGAGATTTGTCGAGATTGAAAATTCAAGAAAAAATCCATAAGTCACATATGATTGAAAACACATAATATTTAGTCAATGGGAACTTTAAAAGTAAGAAGAGCCAAGAACCTTTTACTTCAAGTACTGTAAATTCATGAATGCTAACCAAGACTACTGTATCCAACAAAACTAAGTGCTGTACTTGAAGGAGAAACAAAAACATTACATGATATAAGCATGTGAATATTCTTCATGTCCATCAAACCAGTTCCCATCTGGGAGCAATATTTCAGATTGAGGACTTGAATAAAAAGACAATAGGAAGAGAACCAATGACATTATAACTACTGAAACACAAAAGAAGACTAAGAACACAATAAGGGGGAAAACAAATAATAAAATGAGAGCAATCAACACAGAAATTTCAATAATAACTTTAAATATTGTTCTCACTTTCCTAAACAAAACATACAGGTAAACTGAATGGAGTAAGAAAAAAAATCCCTCTTTATGTTGTCTACAAGATACTCATCTTACAGTCACATATAGACAGCATCTTAAGCAAAATTTTGGAAAGTATATTCCAAGAAAATGGAATTAGGAATACAGTAGGTGTCACCAGTCTAATGACTAACATAGATTTAAACTAAGAATAACCACAATAGATAGAGAAGAGAAATTGACTTTAATAAGGATAATAATAAAGAAAAAAGACTCACAAACTTATATATTTCAGGAAACTCAGGCACACTCAATTTCATAAATGCCTACTGACTTAAAGACACAGATCACTCAAACTCAATAGTATTATGTGATTTCCTCCATACCTCACTTCCTCCAGTAGACACTATCTAACAAATAGTAAATAGATATGACCAAATTAAGTGACATCAAACATCACATGGAGCTAGAAGATACATGCAGAATATTCCACCCAAATGCCAAATAATGTACATTCTACTCAACAACCAAAGGAAGCTTCTCTAAAACAGACCATATATTGGGAGAAAAGAAAAACTTGAGAAATTCAGGATAGTTGAATTAACATCACTTATCCTACCTGCTCACAGTGCAACAGCTTAGAAATCTCAGGTATTTACAGAAATTTGAGATTAACCAACACCTTACTGAATGATGAGTAGGGGAAACAAAATCAGGAGAAATAAAAAAAATCCTAAAGTAAAGTAAAAATAGTAAAAAGCATAATAAATCCTCTAATGCTCATTATAAGTAATGATAAGAAGAAATTCATAGCTCTAGGTACCTACATTAAAAATGAGAAAGCAGAAAAAGACAGCTCCACCCTTGGTCACCATACTTGGTGCAGGAAGAAGTTTACCAACAAGCCCAACAACCACTTCTAGGCCCTGAGGGATCCTGAAAAGATAAACACAGCTATGCTCCACATCACTAAACTTGGGGTGGGAAGAAATTCACCCACGAAGCTTTCAAAAACCCTCTAATTCCAGGAAGCAGTGTCCTGCCCAGTGCCATGATGGACTGAGCAGACAATGAGCCCCAAATGTGGCCTCTGGCAGATGGGCACAAATATGGGAGGGAAATGCATGGTGCAATATGGAAGAGTCAGTACAGGTCATGTCCTGTGGCATACCTGAGGAGGTAAAAGTGGTGAGGAATGGGCTGAACCAGTTCAGCTTGGTGGGCCCTGCATCTTATTGGGGCAGCCCAGTGGAACTGACCCTGTTGACAAAACACAGTTGAGCCATCCTGGAATGTGAGCACAGGAGACCTGCCTCCACCCCTCATCTTCCATATGGTGGCATGGATGGGGGAGAGATGCCACACCCCGATTAACAGCTGATAAAGGTGGGATAGATGGTCCTCAGACCAGAATGGTGGGAGAGCTGCCCCTACCTGCCACCAGCTACAACATTCGGGAAAGCAGACCCTGCACTTACATGGGCAGTACAATAGAGCCAGGGCCCTGTTGAAAGAGGTGTCGGTGAGACAGTGCCAAAGTTTTGATCATGGGAGAGCTGTCCCCATTACATTTCTGTAATCTGGATTCATGGGCAGGGACAGATGCCCTCTCCACCTGACCCCCGTCTGTCTATATCTGAGGCCGGAGGAAGAACTGGATCAAAGTTCATAACAGTGGGAGATCTGGCCCTGCCCCTCACTGGCTACAGTGCTGGGGAGAATTTTTCCTCAGTGTAATCTCAACTGTTGCCGTTCTCGGCTCTTTACCACTAAAAACTTGATGTTAGAGACCTTATAGTTATTAAGATTAGAAGCTCGAGGTTGAACTAGATATTTCCCGTTGTGGTGTAGAAACACAGTCTCAGGTTCTTTTGTTTGAGCACACTTTCTAGTTTCCTGCGTCTAGAGACTCTAGAAAGCAGAGCGAGCTTCTTAATCCTAAACAGAGTGTGGTTCCAATGGATGAGAACTGTGCCTTGTGTTCCCTTCAGAAATGCAGCTTAAACCCAGGTTCTGTGTCTTCCTTAACAAGACTTACTTTCATGTAAACACAGTCACTTTTCACCTCAAATGAACCTACATTCTTCACGAAGCTCACACGTTTCTTGCTCTTAACTGAAAAAAATTGGATGTTGGATGACCTGTGGTTTGTATCAGTTTCAGAAGCAGAGTTGAACTAGATATGGTCCGTGTGTGTAGGAAACATAGTTCTTTTGTTCTGAGCACACTCACTTTTCCTGGTGTATTAGGGACTCTAGAAAGCAAGAGCTTGCTTTTTACTCTAAAGCACAGTGTGTTCCATGGATGAGAACTGTGGCTTGTGTTTCCCTTCATAAATGCAGCTTAATCCCAGGTTCTCTTTCTTCCTTCAAGCAAGACTTACTTTCATGTAAACACAGTCACTTTTCACCTCAAATGAACCTACATCCTTCAAGAAGCTCCCACGGTTCTTGCTCTTAATTGAAAAAAATTGGATGTTAGATGACCTGTGGTATGTATCAGTTTCAGAATCAGAATTGAACTAGATATGGTCCGTGTGAGTAGGAAACCCAGTTCTTTTGATCTAAGCACACTCACGTTTCCTGGTGTCTTAGAGACTCTAGAAAGCAAGGGCCTGCTTCTTGCTCTAAAGCAGAGTGTGTTTCTTGGATGAGTAATGTTCTGTGTGTTTCCCTTCAGAAATGCAGTGAAATTCCAGGCTCTGTGTCTTCCTAAATGCAAGAATTCCTTTCAGGTAAACTCACTCACTATTCAGCACAAAGAAGCTATATCCTTCACGAAGCTCACACGTTTCTCGCTCTTAACCTAAAAGCCTTGGATGTCAGAAGACCTGTGGTGTATAGGAGTCAGAAGCAGAGTTGAACTAGATATTTTCCGTGTGTGTAGGAAACACAGTTCTTTTGTTTTGAGCACACTCACGTTTCCTGCTGTCTTAGAGACTCTAGAAAGCAAGAGCGTGCTACTTACACTGAATAACAGTGTGTTCCATGGATAAGAACTGTGGTGTGTTTCCCTTCAGAAATGCAGTGAAATCCCAGGCTCTGTGTCTTCCTACAAGCAAGACTTCCTTTCAGGTAAACGCAGTCACTTTTCAGCTCAAAGGAAGCTACATCCTTCACGAAGCTCACACGTTTCTCGCTCTTAACTGAAAAGCCTTGGATGTTAGAGGACGGGTGGTTTGTATCAGTTTCAGAAGCAGAGTTGAACTAGATATGGTCCGTGTGTATATGAAACATAGTTCTTTAGTTCTGAGCACACACACATTTCCTGCTGTCTTAGAGACTCTAGAAAGCAAGAGCATGCTTCTTGCTCTAAAGCAGATTGTTTTCCATGGATGAGAACTGTGCTGTGTGTTCCTCTTCAGATATGCAGTGTAATCCCAGGGTCTGTGTCTCCTAAAGCAGACTTGTTTCAGTAAATGCAGTCACCTTCAGCTCAAATGAAGCTACATCCTTCACGAAGCTCTCAAGTTTCTCGCTTTAACTGAAAAAGATTGGATGTTAGAGGACCAATGGTTTCTATAAGTTTCAGAAGCAGAGTTGAACTAGATATGGTCTGTATGTGTAGGGCTAACAGTTCTTTTGTTCTGAGCACACACACGTTTCCTGCTGTCTTAGAGACTCTAGAAAGCAAGAGCGAGCTTCTTACTCTAAAGCACAGTGTGTTCCATGGATGAGAACTGTGCTGTGTTTCCCTTCAGAAATGCAGTGAAATACCAGGCTCTGTGTCTTCCTACAAGGAAGACTTCGTTTCAGGCAAACACGGCCACTTTTCAGCTTAAATGAAGCTACATCGTTCACGAAGCTCAACGTTTCTCGCTCTTTACCTAAAGCCTTGGATGTTAGAGGACCTTGTGATAGGATCACGAGCAATTTGAACTAGATATTTTCCGGTGTGTAAGGAAACACAGTTTCTTTTGTTTTGAGCACACCACGTTTCCGCTGTCCTTAGAGACTCTAGAAAGCAAGAGGCGTGCTACTACAAACGAATAAAGTGTTCCATGGATAAGAACTGTGGTGTGTTCCCTTCAGAAATGCAGTGAAATCCCAGGCTCTGTGTCTTCCTACAAGCAGCTTCCTTTCCGGTACACGCAGTCACTTTTAAG
>NW_023411769.1:0-21805 GCF_903995425.1 Onychomys torridus | reverse complement strand
CTAAAAAAAGAGCCAACCTAGACGAGATCTTGCATTCTACATATGCTATCATCATTGTGACATTTGGGTTCAGGCTCCAGGTTACACTGTGAATAATTTGAATAGGTACAGAAGACTTCAAGTCTATTCACTTAGACAGATAGGAAACTTAAAGAGTAAAGACATTTCCAAAATTATTTCTTAAGTACCCCAGTGATATGAAACAGCAGGATCTTCTTCAATGATGGGGTCCTGAGGTGAAGGTCATAGGAGGTGAGAAAGAGAAGAAAACTGTAAGGTAGAAAGGATAAGAGCTGGGATGGGGAGGTGTTGCAAAATCTATGTCTCATGTCAACTCATGCTTCTTAAGAAAGAATAGCAGTCTGGCAGTGGTGGCACATGGCCTTTACTCCCAAGACTCAGGATGCAAGACAAACAGATGTCTGTGAGTTCTAGGTCAGCCTGGTCTATGCGCAAGTTCCAGGAGAGGTACCAAAACTATAGAGAAACCCTGTCTCAAAAAACCAACATAAATAAGAAAACAAACCAATGAGAAGAATAACAACCTGTATATGACTTCCAGCGGGGACATGGAAGAAAATGGTGAACTTCTAAGAAGTCAGCAGAAAGTACCATACAATGGGACAAACACAAAGAGGAGGCTAATCAATTAATGCAGCACAAGGGAAAACAGGGTATCTCAAGAACATTACAGTCTAAGCCCACAGTGACCTATGGACTGATAACCACAGCCTCCTCTAGTGGAAGGATTTGGATTCTCATGACCTGAAATAATCCCACCACAAAGGCCCTGGTTGCAGACCATTACCAGCTCTCTCAAGCATACTCCTGGTTTTGTGGAAGGAGTCCTGTTTTATTGTCAATATATCAGGCTCTTAGTGAAAGCTCCCAAGGCCTAGGCCCCAGCCTGTTACTATCTCTCCCAACAAAAGGGGGGGGGACAAATGAAAGCCTTGCTTGATTAGGCCAGTCCTTAACACAACAGTGTTTCTCTTTTCAAATACTTGTCACCTGGTTTCATATTGCCCATCTGGGAGACCTTTGCTTTTCTCAAGAAGAAAATTAGGACTTTATGGTGTGGGGCTCTTCAAAATAGTTTGACCACACAGCTGCCATGACAGGTTTAGAAGCCCAAAGTTTCTGGAAGGCAAAACCTGGACTGATGAAAGCCATAAGCTGACCCTACCCTGTGGGGCCTGCATCTAAGAAGAAATACTTGACATTCTGAACATTCCCTATATTCTGAGGCAAAAGTCAGACAATCAGGGTCTTGAACCCTAGCAATCCCTTTATCCCAACTTCTGTTATGATTAAAAAACGCAATGTGCCTGAGCTCTGGGTTCTCTGCTCAAACTGCTTCATGAGACAGAATTCAAACTCTGAGCTTATAAATAAAAGTCTGTGGTGGTCTTTTGGGATTGCCTGCAATCTGTGCAAAACATTTGGCACACCAGTCCTTAAGGTTGATTGGGACCTTGTAATACCTCAATGAGCAGCTTGTTAGAATCCCATTCTCTGATAAAAGTTTGGGCCTAGTGGCTGGTTGTAACTTAGCAGTGGCTCCTTTTAATGGTTTGATCCAAATATCTAGACAATTCCTGATGAACAAAAGTTTCTCCTACCCTTCTAATCTCTAATGGGCCTGGTTAGTATGGACTTATCCTTGGAGTGAATTAGAAACAGTCTTCCCTAGGCTAAATTCTAGTTTGGGAGATTTACTATCTGCTATGCATCGGTAAATCTTTTATATCACCAATTCTATGCTTCTACATCACATCTTAATAGTGGAGTGCTACACAATGCATGAGATGCCATTTACAACCTACACAAAATTAGCTATAAATAGATATTACATATAAAAGGTAAATGCAAAATACTGAACCTCTAGAGGGAACTCTCAGTGTGGCAGCCTGCTTTCCATGGGTGCACCATAGCATGTTGAAGTTCACCACAAAGATATATTTAAGCACGGTTTCCTACTTCCAATTTTGGGAGCATGTTCAGCCCACAAAGCAGTTATTCAGAGGATTGCTCCTGGGTCCAGGGAGTTTTAAGTACCATGTGGGATTTCACAGGACTGGGGTTCTGCAGGCAGGTTCCCACCCAGATCGGGGCTGGACACACCACACTCACTCTTGCATCTCACCATCTGCTCCACCCATCAGGAAACAGCAGCCCCTCACTCACCATGTCATGGTTTCCCAGCTCAGCCATGCTCTCTGCTCAGCTCCCTGCAGGAGCACTCACATCACACCACACCACCCAAAACTGCTGGAACCAGCTCTTCTGCAAAGCAAAGACTGAAAACCGCTGGGCGGTGGTGGCACATGCCTTTAATCCCAGCACTCCGGAGGCAGAGCCAGGCGGAACTCTGTGAGTTTGGGGCCAGCCTATTCTCCCAAGTGAGTTCCAGGAAAGCGCAAAGCTACACATAGAAACCCCGTCTCGAGGAAAAAAAAAAAAAAAACAGACTGAAAGCCTGTGTGCAATTACAGCCTGGCATGGCTAGTTAAAATGGCATCACTATGGAAGGAGCCATGGCCTTCCACTGAGCCAGCCTGTTCAGAGGCAAATGTAGCTTCATTCTGAGGTTAATATGGTTCCTCACAACCATTCACATGAAAGGAGAGTATACAGTGCTGTTAAGTGACTTTCCTTGAAGTTTTTGTATTTGTGTTCTCTATCTTTTCCATCACTGAGAATGGCATTGGTACAGTTAACTTTCAGATTGGACATCAAGATGGACATAGGCTCCAAAGCAATATTTTTCACTGTGTCATTTTTTGATGTTCAGCTAAGATCTTGTTATACGCGATGAACATGCCACAGGCATTTCTTTCCTTCATTTTTATAATCTATACATGTTTCTGGATCACATTGAAGTAAGAATACTCCTAAATATCTCTGCTTTTACATTGTGACCATGTTCACAAGTGGATTTGGTTACTTGCCTGCTTAAGAACAGAGGTAATTCTACATGAACATGTCCAGACTTCCTAAGTAAAATCCACATAATTTGCATAGGAAAAGCATGCTTTCCCTGCCTCTTGCAAGTAAGAAATTTTTAGCATTTCTTCATTCTTGGCTACTATGGTGGTCATCTCTGGTAGTAAAACTGACTACTTCTGGAATTTACTAAAACAAGAAGAGTTGGGTATACCTGTGATGGATTTTTTTTTAATGTTTTCAAATTAAAGACGCATCTTCAATTTGGATCATTTGAGGTGAAATCCAATTTCAGATGCTGAGAGGCTGTGTAAACCCTTAACCAAAGCACCCTGGAAGCAGAAAGAGTTGGGATTTCCATGGTTTGATGCTGGCCTGGTCTACAGAATGAGTTCCCAAGCTACTTGGATAAACCCTATCTTAAAAACACCAAAAAATGAAACAAAGTTTAAGATGCACCTTTAATCTGTATTGTTTCTCAGGAGGCAGAATACATATATAAATTATATTGAAGGAGGATGCTCTGTCTCTTTGCCTGCTTGTCTTAGCACTGGCTACAACTTCATTCCTTTACCAACATTAGAGCCTACTTTCTTGGAATTTTGGTGTATACTGAGGGCCAGCTGAAATATCTAGCCTCTTGAAGTGAACATCTACCAGTCTCTTCAATTTTCCACTGATAGGCAAAAAGTGTATTACCTGAACCACATATTTTGAGACTTTCAATTAAATCTGTTTTCTACATACATGAAGAGATGCATTCTACCAGTACTGATCATGTAGAGAACCTTGAATAATACAGTTGTATCAGGAATCTGAAAGAGTCTTATTAATAAAATCAAACCTGAGGCCAGTTATTGGGGTGAATGCAGGAAGATCAGATAAGTAGAACAAGCCACAGCTTCCTCAGCTCACCAGTTCCTCAGCTGATTCTGTTTCCTCACACTGGGAGCTTCTGAGTCTTCATCCAGATGGGTCTGAGCTGAACTGTGTTGCTCAAAGCCTAAAAGCTTAGCCAGCCAAATGCTTCTAGTTTCTGGTCTTCACGCCTTATATATCTTTCCCTTTCTGCCATCACTCCCTGGGATTAAAGGCTTGCTAAATGCATGTGTTTCCATGCTGGCTGTATCCTTAAACACACAGAGATATGCCTAGCTCTGCCTCCCAAGTGCTGGGATTAAAGGCATGCAACACCATGGCCCATCTTCTGCTCTGGCTTGCTCTGACCCATTTTCTAGCCACCATTTTTGGCTCTGTATCTAGTGGCTGTCTGTTCTCTGACCCCAGATAAATTTATTAGTGTGCACAATATTTTGGGAAACACAATACCACCACATACAGTTGTGTTTTTTCACCTGCCCCCTGAGGAAGATGTGCTGGCTGACAAGGCTGTGTATAAAGACATTATCCTTGCTCCATTATTCTCGAAGTATTCAACTTTCCATGAAGACTACTCTTTATCAGAATTTATTTGCCAAAACCTTTCTCTAGATTTCAGGAATAAAATTCCTTAAGCATTGGGCCATCATCCATCTTTCTGATGGGAGAAAGACCTATTATCTTGTTTGTCATCTAGTTTCTGCTTTTTTTCTCATTTTATGAAGTCCCTGTTGTTAGTTAAACTCCAAATGTTGGATAAACTCCAAATGTTGGTTAAAGCAGTGCTGCTGGTGGATGTCCATCGCCAGCAGTGGCCAGCTGGAGGTGCGTGCTGCAGAATAATCACAGGTCATGGTTACCTTTGTAGATCTTTATTGAGAGAGGGAGGGAGGGGGGAGAGGGAGAGAGGGGGGAGAGACAGACATAGAGAGAGAGAGAGACAGACAGACAGACAGACAAAGAAAGAGAGAGAGACAGTGACAGAGACAGAGACCACATGGAGGCAAGAGAGAAGGGGGAAGGGGGAAAAAGGAAGAGACACAGAGAGGGCCTGCCCACTTTTTAGGCTGGCCTGCATCCCAGGATGATGATGCAATTAAGGACAAAACTCTGAACCTGTGGCAACCAGGTAAAAAGTACCTTCAATTCACCAGTTGTCACTTTGAAGACTCCTAGCAAACATCTTCTTTTGTGTCCTTCAAACTCTATTCAGTTGTTAATAATCTAGGTACACTTCCAGATGAATGACAGACAATCACTCCCTCCCACATAGTATAGTGGTCTGCACAAGCTAGCTAGCCACACTGTGTCCAGGAGGAGGAAGAGGAAGTTCCTATGGAGAGCAGGAAGATAGCAGGGTCTGCTATTTGAGCCAGGGCCAGGTGCTATTGAAATGCAAATCTCTGCTAGTTCAGATCAGGCCTGGGTCTGGGGTGGAGGACAGGATCAGGAACCACTGTGTTATGTTTTTAAGCACACTGTAACTCTATGGGAGGTGCTCTTCTAACTCAAGCCTCATTAGCCAATCAGACCCTCCAGGAGACCTGCCAGTCCTAAATTGTGCTGGGTCCTTCCCAAAAACAGGGGTTTTGTGTACTGTGCTATGAGTTCTGCTTCAGGAAGCTGAGCAGAGAGTGTGGGTAAGTTGGAAATCCAAAACATGGTGAGTGAAGGGCTGCTGTCCCCAGACTGGGTAGAAGTGGTCAGTTGAGTCATGGGATCCAGTTTAGTGTGTGCCCCCCTGGCTGGGTGGGAGCCACTGGCTAGATGTAGAGTTGCACATGTTCTTGCCTGGTCCTTTATTGTCCAGCTTGGTTCTGCTTATCCTGCACATTCTAGTGTGTTTCTGTGTGGTCCTGGGTTGTGTTTGAAATTCCTGGGTTGGCTGGCAGCCTCTGTGTAGCTTTGCTCTG
This sequence comes from Onychomys torridus, assembly GCF_903995425.1. Taxonomy (NCBI): domain Eukaryota; kingdom Metazoa; phylum Chordata; class Mammalia; order Rodentia; family Cricetidae; genus Onychomys; species Onychomys torridus. The sequence goes on along the minus strand of NW_023411769.1, from coordinate 16,067 downwards.
CTGGCTGCATCTATGCAGTGCATTGGGAATGGGACTGTGATTTGAAATAAGCTTGTTGTTGACATCACTATGAAATGCTGGCACCCTTAGTGATTATGTTGTCCCTATGGAACCCAAGTTTACCGAACTCAGAGAAACAGGGTCCTGTATATTCCAGAAGTAATGTACTTTGAACTTTTCACATTTAGGTTTAGGATCCATCTAGAGTTAATTCTGTGGAGCTCATAAACAGTATATCCTGTGTAAAGTAGCATTCCACTGCTAAACTGTGATGTTAAAGAGTAGAATTGACAGTAAAAAGTCTTTCCAGTTCTTAGGAAACATTAATTCACAAAGTAGAATTTAGGTAAGGTGGGGCTGTATCTCAAATACCCCAAAGATAAGTAATATGATTGACATGCCTGTTAGAGATTAATATGATGAGATCTAAATATTTGTTTTCCAAGATTAACCAGCTAAATACCCATAAGAAAGGAGGCAACCTTGATTTATAATCAGCAGAAAGAACCATCTCTCCATTAAAAAACTGGCTTTCAAATGCTGCTCAAATGAAGATTGCAAAGTCAAAGCCAACTTGAATTCCTGTTTTGCCATAGAGATATATTAATTTTAGAAAAGGGGTGTCTAATCTTTTTGAAAAGCAGTTTGGAGTCAAGGTTTCTTACATTGTCTGAGGTGGACAAGAATCTTCTCTGTAGCATGACAAAACATTTCCAATCATCTTAGGCCAGTCCTGTGCTACAGTAATTCATCTGCCAAATGGAGCCATGACCATTATTTCCACTATCTCTCCTGCCTCTAAGCCCTCCCATACATCCTTTATTGTGTTCTAATCAATGACCTCTCTTTGCTTAATAACAGTTACCATTTGAATGTGACTTGCCTTTCATTGTAGGACTTCCCAGCTACAAAGTAAAGCAAAATGTTGGCTGTACTGGACATTATATATGATTTTTTCAAAGTGTATGAAATTTAATTTAGGTGTATGAGTTTTGCCTGTGTGTATATCAAGTTAATGCCAGGTACCACTGACTATCAAAAGGGAGTGTCTGATCCCAAGTGCCTATAGTTATATATAGTTGTGAACCATCTCTTGTGTGCTGAGAATCAATATCGGGCCCAGTGAATGAGGAGCCAGTGCTCTCAGGTTTTTATCCATCTATTCAGCCCCATGAACATGTCATTATATGAGTAAGGTGTGAGTGGATGATCCTGATTTCATCTATACCTCAGCCCTGATGACCCAAAAGAAATACACAGTTGACACCATCCAAACCTAACATAAGGACGGTTCTTAAAGAAGTTCCCAAGCCCAAATCTCCAGAAAATGAGGGAAGAGTACAAAAAATGATCATGAGAAAAACTGACAAGCCTTTAAAGTGTCTGATGGCTTGATCAAAGCCAGATCACTCCATTTATCTCCATTACCAAAAAATGAGCAGCAATGTGAGCCCACAAAGGCAATTGTCAGGTGGACCCATGCTGGAGTTTATTTTTTTAATATAGTTAAGTATAAATGTTCATGTAACTCATTCCATCATTCCAATGTCTCATTAAATGCATTTGAAGCAACTTAGGCTAGACATGGTGGATCAGGCCTGCAATCATGGTACTTAGAATGTGGAGGTAGGAATTTCAGGTTTTTTAAATCATCCAAAATGAGAATGCTCAGTGGGTTATGGTTGAAGGAATACAGAACCAAGGGATACAGATTGGCTGAGGACATTGTCCATAGTCTTCCCTGCAGCTCCAGAAATTCATGGCCAAGGCAACAGCAATTGTTAGCTTAGGTATTTACCACCTCAAGTTTAGTATTATTTATACTATTTTCCTAGTCTTGATACTGGTTTTTGTCCAAGGTACCTAGATCACTTGCAGATAAGACTCTTGTTGCTCACTAAATAGTAGAATTCTCCTGCAGGCGTGAAAATTAGCCTTGGGCAGGGATGAGTTGCCTATTTGCTTATCCAACATAATGTGTTCATCATTGGATCCCTATGAACACAACCAAGAGAATTGGACTCAGCAGGTTTTATTCATATATTTGTGTATACATACTTTCAAATGCTTAACAAGGAAGAAATTGGAAGGGAAAAATTTAGGAAGGGATGGAGAGAGGACAAGGAGGGGGGAAATGATTTAATACATATTAATTATAATGTAGTAAAATAAATTTTAAATAAAGAAAATGCCTATGGAGATAGCTTAAGAGTTAAAAGCAGCAACAGTTGTTCCATAGGACACAGGTTCCATTTTACCTAACCATGTCCTGTAACTCTCCTCTGGCCTTTCAAGTACTCTGTACAAACACCTGGAGGCAAACATCTATAAATATAAAATAAAATGAAGCTTAAAAGTGGAATCCTCTGCAATGATGTCCCAGCCATGATATAGACAGCTGAAATGGAATGTTAAAATGATCTCTGTAGTTCCCAGGTCCCAAGACCCCCAAGCAAGACCACCACAGTGCCATATCTGTTTCAAGCACACAGAAGTGTTGAATAGCAAAATAAGCAAGCTTGGTCATGTTCATCATCCTACAGAGCAGGTGGAGGAGAGTGACCCCCAGCACTCAATTTAAGGGGTTTATACAGGAAAAGCTTACATGCAGCTTGGGATTGGATGAGGGGGTAGGGATGAGGTAGTTCTTCGAAGTTACTGGCTGAACTATAAGCATGAGGTTACTCATGGCTACAGGATTCACGGTATTACAGAGAATATACATTTTTTACTACCTATGTCTTGGTTTTGTTGAACCCAGGTATATATACATTACATTCAGATTTATTGTTCCTGTCCTACTCTTCCCTGAGTTCAACTTCTGATCAATTGAGCCTATACTGTTCCATATATTTGTTTTGCCAAGTCCAGGAATACATGATTTATTGTCCCCAGCCTTAAAAGTTCAACTTCTTGTTCACTTTCTAAAGACCTGAAAACTGCTGGTCAGCAAATACCTTGAGGTAGGTGAGGGGTGAAGATCTCTCACGAGCATTAGCCAGAGATGGATACACTCTATAATAAAAGTGATTTTTCTTTATAAATTTATTTTTCTTTCTTTCTTGTGGGGCATTTACCGACCAATCCCACAACTCCCCAGAGTTTTCTTGAGTGTGAGCAACAGGAAATATTAGATAGAAAGATTTATAGTGTGGAGATAAACAGATAGAAAATAAAGGATAGCCTCGAGATGGCCTGGAACCTATACCAATGGGATCTTACTGTCTCTGCCCCAGGGTATGTGTAGAGATGCCAAGGGGGTAGAGCAAAAGATCTCCTTCCAGCACAGCCAAGTGCAGACATTTCAGACACCTGAACTCAGGCCTGTGACCCTAATCATCCTCTATGTGGACCTGCTGGATAAAGCCATAGAAATCCGAAAACAAGCTCCCACTATATATATATAAAATAACTGATTCTTAATAGCTTACAGCAATCTCCATAGCTGTTATACCTCCCAGTATGGGAGTAGAGGATGATAAAGATGGCATTTCTCTTTTGGATTAGGTCCAAGGTGACTAGAGCAGTCTTAGCTGCCTCAAGTCCTTTCTAAACCAAAAACTTAATACAATTGCAAACTTAAAGAGCCCCTTAACTTCATCATTACCTTTAACAGATTAACATAAATATTGCTATTCATAGTCACAATTCTCCCAATCTTACAAGTCAAAGCAACCTCTTTACAGAACCATTTGAATTAAAATATATGGTGCTATATGTACTTAAAAATTATGTCAATCTTACAACTTTAACTCTTAATCATTTGAATTTTCTTGCTAAAAGAACAAAGGAAAAACTTCTGATGTATTCACAAACTTAAATATTTCCTTAACTCCACAAAACCAGGGTGCATTAATGCTAATAGGTTAAACATAATTTGTGCAAACATAATTCAACCTTAATTCACTCATAACTTCTTTTCTTTATAATTTTTAAACAAAAACTCAAACATGGTTAGAAAAAAACCCAAACTTATACAATTCCTATAAATCCATATTGAAAAGCAATATTCTCAAACCATTTACACTTTGAAAACTTAGCAAAACATCCAAAAGCATTTTTTTGTTTGTTTTTTTTAAATTTTACTTATTATGTATACAGTATTCTGCCTGCATCTCTGCAGGCCGGAAGAGGGCATCAGATTTCATTACAGATGGTTTTAAACCATCATGTGGCTGCTGGGAATTGAACTCTGGACCTTGTGAAGAACAGTCAGTACTCCTAACCTCTGAGCCCTCTCCAGCCCCAAAAGCATTTTCTTTTTTGTTTTTGTTTTATTTTTTTAGCTGAGGATTGAACCCCATGGCCTTGCACTTGCTAGGCAAGCACTCTACCACTGAGCTAAATCCCTAACCCAAGAGGTTTTTTTTTTTTAAATCAGTTGCATTTTTTTAGATTTATTTCTTTATTATATATACAGTGTTCTGTCTGCATGCATCCCTGCATGCAATAAGAGGGCACCAGATATCATTACAGATGGTTGTGAGCCACCATGTGGTTGTTGGGAATTGAACTCAGGACCTTTGGAAGAGCACCCAGTGCTCTTAACCTCTGAGCCATCTCTCCAGCCCCAAAAGCAGTTTCTTAATAAAATTTTACACTTTAAATTACTCTCTTAATATACCCATTTCCATTTCTTACTAACAAAACATGACATTAATCCACTCAACGAAAATATTTTTTTAATTAAATAGACTAAGGAATATTAATTCTCACTTTTCCTTATAAGTTTTAAAGCAAAGTCTCAAGCCTAGTTAGAAAACCCAAACTTTTCATTTAAACAGTCCCATTTACAACACAAAACCAGTTCCAAAAGTAATTCCATTTTTTTTGTTTTTGTTTTTTTTTCAAGACAGAGTTTCTCAGTAGCTTTGGAGGCTGTCCTGAAGCTCACTTTGTAGGCCAGGCTGGCCTCAAACTCACAGAGATCCACCTGCCTCTGCCTCCCGCGTGCTGGGATTAAAGTTTTGCACCACCACCCCTGGCTAGTAATTCCATTTTACATAAACAGTTCCATAAAACAATTCATGAATCTCCAGTTAATAAGGCATATATGCATACACAAAATTGTATCTTGACTCTAGGTAGAAACAATAAATTTCTTCATTTAACCAATTCCATTTTTAACCCAAATTCCACAAAACAGTTCCCAGGTTATTACTAGAAGTAAATTTAAAATTATACCATTGCAATGAAATCACTATTATTCATTTCATTTCTTAAGTCCCAAAATTCAAATGATAAATTCTGGTACTAGCCTTCCAAATATAAAGAAATCCATGACAAAAAAAAATTGTAGTTTTATCTCTTTTTTAAGTTCAAAAAGTTCATAAAATTCCGGTATCAGGCTTTCACTACCAAATATGAAGGGACGTTTTACAACCAAATCTTTGTAGTTAACAATTTTAGTTCAAACAAGTGTGTCTCCAACTTGTCATGTCACAGAGATCTTTTTAGTTGTAGTATTCTGAACCACACCGTTTTTTGATGTTAGCTCAGGTTTTTCTGTGTTGCATTGATTTTCCATGGACTCAGTTGCTGATGCCTTGTTGTGCTGGGTCTGGAGTCCACCAATCTTAGCTTCTTAGCTGCCTCTGGAGCTTTTGAAACCATTCAGACCACCTGCTTTGCAGTGTCCTAGGACACTACCTTCTGTGTCTCAGGGTCTTTCACCATATACATTAAGCATAGATTCACACGTAATATTTACACTTTTTTACACACTCACATATAACATTTTGCCTTGCAAAGCATTTAGACTCACATTCAACATTTACACTTTACAAACTCACATATAACATATTAACATCTACTTATTTATACTCCTTAATGAAACTATAGAACTACTTTAGCAAATATATTTCTTATTACTTCTTATATACTTCTTATATTCATTCCATCTTATTTCTTATTTAAACTTATATTTACAACTAGCATCTTTACTTCTTACAGGCTGATTACTACATATTTTAAGACTACCTTAGATACTTCTTGCAAGCTTATATTCTTAAAGGAACTCTATAGATCAATTTTACCAACTTATATAGGGCAACCATTAGCAAATATCTAACTTAGCAAACACCTAAAGATTTCTTAACACAGATCTAACACAGAAGAATTTCTACAAATTCACATGTCTTATTTATCTTTTTCTACTTACTCTTAATTATCCCAATCTCTATTTAATTTGATAGAAAGTACATACATCTTTTCTAAAGATTAGAGTATACAGTCTGCTTTGCAATACAACACTGGGATTTAGTGAGTGTTGTCATTTATATAATTGTGATACTAGTTGCTAGGGAACTGTAACATTCTCAGGATGAAGCCACACCCCAAACTTACCAGTTCTCTCAGCTATTTCTGAACCAGCAGAGATGCACTGTCAGCAGTAAACGGCTCTTAAGTAGAGGCTGTCACTTCACTCAAATTCATAATCGCTCCCCTAAGTGCTTCAATTCAGACAAACTTTTCTATTACACCAGTACTTTTGGTTTGTTGTTCTGAAAACCTTCACTTCACCCTGAGGATGAAATTACCATATTTAGCTGCTGTAAAGCTCTCAGCAAAATTATGCAGAGCTATTAGGTGATATAAAGTATTTTTCTAAAGGAGGTAGTAAAGTCAAAAGTGGCACAGCTCTGAACTCTATTTCCAGTGACAAAACCTCAGAAACACTAATCAAGCCACTTTCATTCTGGTTCCTTTATAGGAACATCATTGGAGCTGACTTTTCTTACTTCCATGCTCCTTACCAGATGCTTTGGTAACCACTGAGCTTCATTCTCCTCTTGTGAAAAAAAAACACAACCATGTCTTTGACCCCATGTTAACACAGGATCAGCACCCTTCCATAATCCTGGGCAGGGATCTTTCATTTCACTTGAGGAAAAGTCACTTGGATGACACTGTGCCAAAATCTGTCTGTGGCAGACTGCTCATGGACATCCATACTCAAAAAGTTCAGAACAAAAAGAGCATGATATAATGCATTATGTGGTGATCGAGGGTAAATTTCTTCCTTTTCCATTTTTATTTTTTGAAGGTGTATTTTAAGACTGATATGAGCCTTTCCACAATAACTAGTCTCAGAGGATTATAAGGAATACCTGTTTTATGTTCGATTTCTCATTGGGTACAAAATTGTTGAAATGCCTTATTACTATATCCAGAACCATTATCAGTTTTAATAATTTTTGGTATACCCATATATGAAAGACACTTCAAGCAGTGCACAATTAAATGTTTTGTAGCTTCCCCAGGTTGTGCTCTAGCCATTAAAAATTAAGCGTTTGCTATTTTGATGAAGACCATGTGACTCTTGAGCCATTTCCACTTGGGATAATGCTACTACTATCTTTGTTAGCTTATCAGCCATTGCATTACCCTCAGCTAAAGGACCAGGAAGATTGGAGTGAGCTCTAATATGGCCCACAAAGCCTGGTAGCTTTCTTTTGTGAATAGCGTCTTGAATTTGTTGAAATATTTTGACTTGATTGTTGTTAGTTCCAGTATTTTTACCAAAACTGTTACTATTCAAAAGAGTCAAGAACATAGATATTCTTTCATGAAACATATCCTTCATTAGCTTACTTTGATTGGATATTTTCACTTTATTACCTTTAACTCCTGATATTATTAGCAGCTGTGATATTAGCATTGATATTTAGCATTGATTTCTTATAAGGAACTTCCAGTTCAAGAGAAAGATTTTTTTTTCCAGGAGAGAAAGACCAACTTTTCCCAAAACTTCCCAGCTTTAAATTTTGGCTTTTTACACCCACATTTTTTTTTTTTTTTTGCCTCAGGGAGAAATCACTTTCCCTGTCACTTGGACTTAGCCTTTCAGCTCTCCCCAGGTCAAAGTTTCCATACTTTTTCTTCCCCATAAGCTCAAGGAAGAGCTTTTTTATGACCCGTAAAGCTCAAAGAAATATTTTTCCCCAGTTTGCTTTCATAGTCCCCAAAGTTAGAAAATTGAAGAGTTTTTCTGTCTAGCTGCTTTTAGTTATCTGAAATTTTTCTGCACGATCTTACATTTCTGTTTTTCCATACTATATTAGTACACTATGCCTTATATTTGTCACAAAACAAAATTTGAAAGGGATAGAAGATACAAAATTTTGACAGAGAATTTTGCGCTGCAGCATCGGACATCCTTCCAGTGCATTTTTCTTTTCTCAGAAGGATAAAAACCCTGTATATATATATTTTTTCCATAAAACTGGCATGCCACTTTTCACTGGCAGGGCTGACTCACACTTTTGGCAAAAACTCTGTAATAAAACTATTACTTTCTTTTCTCTTCAGTCCCTATTAATTTTTCTTTAGTCCCTGTTCATTTGTCTTTAGTGCCCTTTTTTCTTTTCTTTTTTTTTCTTTTCACTAGTCCCCATTTTTTTTCCTTTTCCCCTTTTTTTGTCTTTAGTCCTTGTTCATGGTGGCACTCTGTGGGGCATTTACCCACCAACCCCACAGCTACCCAGAGTTTCCTTGAGTGTGAGCAGCAGGAAATATTAGCTATAAGGATTTATAGTACAAAGATAAACAGATAGAAAATAAAGGATAGCCTTGAGAGGGCCTGGAATCTTTTCCACTCTGCCCCAGGGTATTTATAGAGACACCAAGGTGGTGGAGCAAAAAACCTCCTTCCCCAGCACAGCCAAGTTCAGACCATTTCAGACACCTGCACTCAGGCCCATGGTCCTAATCATTCTCTATGTGGACATGCTGGGTAAAGCCACTTGGAACCTGAAAATGGGCTCCCACAGGAGAGGTGCTGATATTTTGAGGCCCAGCTGGGTGGTCCTAGCCAATGAAAGACTTATGGAGTACTTTTCATTGAGTAATAAGAGTAGCAGGTAGCTTGCAGATTCATTCCAGGATTATGTTCTGCTTCTGCTGTAAATAGTTTCAGGGAAGACCACCAGCTATTTCATGGTGAGGATAGGGTGTTCAGAGCAGGTCTGTTGAGCTGTTATGTCTGTTGGAATGTGGATGCATGATGAGGCAGACTTTGGTCTGTTGGTCTGTTTGGTGACCTAGACAGTGGTCTTTGTACTTTGAGTGTCACTATGAATGGATTTCTTGGGTAGGGAATGACTGTTGCCCTTGCATGGGAGGATATGATTCTTGTAATATCAGTGTCCAGTGAGTACCCACAGGCAAGCTTTTGGTGTGCACTTGAAAGACACATTAGAACATTAAATGTGTGGTTTCTAAAAGTTCTGAATATACATTCCACTTTCATGTTTCTCTTATAAATGTTTTCAGTATTTTAGAAACTGGTAGAAAGATGGTGATGCAGATTGTGTTTCAGCAGTACATGATTAGAATGCTTCTCACTTTCTGCTACCACCAGCTGCAATGCTGTGATTCAGCAAAGTTTAGTTCTAGAGGACACAGGAGTTTATGAGCTACAGAGGTTTTTAGGTGTGCATGGTATTGGGTCAATAGATAGGATAGAATTCACATTTAGAGCCATAATCCATGTACATAAAGCAGATTATAAATTATTCTTCTATGTGGCTTTGGGATTACACATCAGTGGGGCTGGTCTTAATTGAAACTACAAGGAGGCATAAGGAGCTACAGAGCCATAGCAAGAGATCACCTCCTTTTGCAAAGAGAGGTCTAGAGCATGGGGCTTCTGCCTTTGTAAGAAATATCAGAAGCTTGAGGGTTAAAATCAATTGTTCAAGGGTCACTTTGAGTTAATTTTGTGGTAGTTGTGAAGTCTGTGCTTATTTATTTTCTGTGCACATAGAATCATAACTAGCTGGGTAACATTTTTCAAGATCACGCTTTTCCTGGTCAAGTTACCTTTGGTCTCTGATTTGTTGTTGACTCTTTTTTTTCTATTTTTGTTCTTATTTTTTCTCTCTATCCCCTTCAATTTTTCACAAATATTACACTTATGTTTGATTGCTATATCTTAGCAGTACGTATAGAAATCATATTATGTCAACCTGTGTACAATTTTTGCATAATTCCAGTGATCACTTTGAGTGTTTTCACTGTGAAATTAGCTTTGGAATCAGTTATCCTGTTGTAAATTGTTGGGCATTGTTATTAGACTATGTTCATTTTATGCTGCAAATTTACCATAAGCAAAAATTTCATTTTGATGCATCATGTTCTCAAGGATCATTTATTTGCTTCTGCATTTATTTAGGTTGTTGTTTATATGTGAAAGACTTTTGGTTTATTGGATAAAACATGTTATGATTTTGGCAGGTGGCTCAATACATATTCTTTCTGAGAATGACCTGAGTGCTGATACCAACACTCAAGTTTAGAGGCTCATAATTATCCATTGTTCCATATCCTGTATATATATGGAAAACATTCTTTCTCATGAACAAATATATGCAAAAACTGCAAAACACTTCTTTTCAAAATGCTTATGACTTATAAAGAAATTAGAGCAAAAAAAGTTGATCTAGGTGTACACTGATACATTCAAAATCTTCAGTTTTTTATTTTATTTAAAAAAAATTTCATTTCTTCACTGTGATTCAGACTTATAGGCAATCATCAGTCATAGGGGGAAAATGGTATCTAAGTGTTCCTAACAGACATCCTTTGCTTTATCATAAGAGAGTGTGATGTTTTTAGAAGTCAAACTATTTTCTATAAAATTAAAACAGCAGAAACCTTGAAGTGAATTTCCCCAATTATGGTGGCACATCTTTCTCACACAACACATTTTCTATTATTGGCAAAGGAGAGAATTATTGTACAGGATGTATGCTGGTCAGTGATTTCTTGTAGATTGGTTTTGATTAGAGTATTTTTGTTCTTTTTTAAGGGATCATGATATATTTGCAGGTATCATTTTACATCTCTTTTTTTCCTGTGGTGCTATCTATGTTGTTAGTTTTATTTCATCTATTTATATTGTTCCTCTGGAAAATAATGGACCTTCACAATTTTGTATTCTGAAAATTTCTTGTTATGAGTTCATTGTTTATTTTTTGGTTTGTGAATTTTTTGTGAAGATACAGTTTTACTTTTCTCTTCTTGATCTTAGAGGCTTATCTCTTCACATTTCCAGGCATATGTATGTTTGTTGCTATCTTCATGTTTCTGTTTTTGCTGCTTAAGTAATTGACATAATTAATACATTGGCTTTCGATCTTTAAAAACTCCTCATATATTATTGGCTTTTTTCCCTAACTAACCTCTACTGTAATCATGACATCACCTAGAGTCATGTGGATGTACATGAGTTGAGAGTGTACCTAGACGGAAATACCTGGTTGCTGGGTCTGAGAGGAATTGAGTTGATTTTGAATGATGTGGGAAGGCTCTTCCACTGAGTTGGTAATATCTCTAACAAAGCAGCACTATGCTGGAAAAGAGATCTATCTTAGCATAAGACAGTGACAAATCAAGAGAGAAAGCCAGGAAGCAATGCTTCCTTTTATTTTCCCTTCATATATTAGCTTGAGTTTCTATCCTAAGTTCCCACAAGGAGGAAATGCAGCCTAGGGGTACTAAAACAAACAAACAAACAAACAAAAAACTTTTAATTATCTGAGTTGCTTCTGGTTAGAGAATTTAATCACACCAACAGAGAAGATAGTTGGAATACAAAAAAAAGGTACCTAGCATGTGATTTTCTGACTGCAAAGGAGATGAAATTGTTAGGCATGCCCTTACTATCTTGAATAGAATTATTTTGTTGTTTTGTTTTCTAGCCCAGGGAGGCCACTGACTCATGACATCTTTCCTCCCAGCTTCTGAATGCTGGGGTAATATATCATGTGCTTCTAATAATAATTAAAGGTTAGTGTTAAATCAGAAGGTCTGAGTTTGCAGTTTCTTATAGGGTTAGGAAGGAAAGTGGTTCAGCCAATAGAGCAATATAAGAGAGTCCCCAGAGACTGAAGGCATTTGTTCACATCAATTGTGACATTCATGAACGAGGGAATGATATGGGGGATTTAAAAACAAGTACTCAACAAGGTTAGGATAATGTGTCCTGCTTGTCAGGATTGCAGGAAGAGCTTATATCCAGCTTACTCAACACCATCTGAGTTACTCTGACTCATACTAATTAGGAGATGGATCCTAGAAAATGGAATTTTAAATAAGAATTATTTAATGTTGGTTTTTGCAACTTGCAGCCCTAGGGAGTTTCAGAGAAGTAGGAACTCTCAGGTTAGCATCATGTGGAATCTTCACACTAGAGTGATTATTTGCTAGTACATGTATTCTATTTATTTCAAAGTCTAAGGGCTTCCCCATCACCTGCCTATACTAATGGATGGTATTATAATTTGTATATCTAGAGTTGCCAACTTTGTCCTGTGACAAAGGTATCTATCTAATGTTAAGAACTAGAGAAGTTTCAAACTGGTGTTTACAGCTTCATAGACCAGTGGATATAGGGAATTGGGGTAATTGTAGCCACTGTTGCTTTAGATCAAATAATATTAATCAATAAAATCTCTGCGATCATGAAATTCACCTAAGATGGTTCAGTAGTAAACCCGAGTAAGTTCTTGTTTGTTCAAACACCAATCACACAAGACAGTATATTTGTACTGACTTTAGGGGCCAGCAATTATTTCATAAAGTTTATTTACATGTATTAGTGAGATCTTGAGATGACTCATTAATTCAAAGCACATGGCTGTCCAAGTGCAATAAGCTTGTTCCTGGGAACTCATGATAGAGAGAACCAAGTCCTCCAGGTTGTTAATTAGCCACTGTATATGTGCAGTACACATCAAATAGATACCCACATCACACACACACACCTCTCTCTTTTACACACACAAACTTATACTAGTACACGCACCACGCACAATGTGCATATAAACATGCACACCACATAAAAATACAGATACAGCTAACCTGAGCTACGTGGAGCTCAAGGACTCTGGAATGACAGCTGGAGAACCTCAATAAGACCAAATCAGATCCTCTGAATGTGGCTGACAGTTGTGAGGCTTCTATAGTGTGTGGCACCCCTGACAGTGGGAACAGGATTTATCCCTATTGCCTGAATGAATAGCCATTTTGGACCACTTTACCTATGGAGGGATACCTTGCTCAGCATTGATGCAGAGGGTTTGGGGGATTGGTCCTGCCTCAGCTTAATATTCCATACTTTGTCAAATCTGTGTTGGAGGCATTGAACTCTCTGAGGAGTGCTTGGGGCAGGGTGGGAGAAGGTAGGGTAAGTAGGTAGAGGGGAGGGAGAGGGAACTGTGGTTGGTATGTAAGATGGAAAAATACTTTTAAATGTTAAAAATTAATCAGTCCTCAAAAAATGGCTTTGTCTTTTTATAGGAGAATTAAGTCCATTGATATTGAGGGATATTAATGACCAGTGATTTTTTATTCATTTTATTATTATTATTATTATTATTATTATTATTATTATTATTATTGGTGGTAGTGTGTGTGTACTTCTCTTCTTTGGGGTTTACTGCTGTGGTGTTGTCTATTTCCTGTGTTTTTGAGGGTGTATCTGACTTCATTTGGTTGGAATTTTCCTTCTAGTGCTTTCTGAAGGGCTGGGTTTGTGGATTAGTATTGTTTAAATCTGGCTTTCTCTTGGAATATCTTGTTCACTCCATCTATGATGATTGAAAGTTTTGCTGGGTATATTAGTCTAGGCTGGCATCCATGGTCTCTTAGTGTCTGCATTATATCTGTCCAGGTCCTTCTGGCTTTCAAAGTCTCTATTGAGAAATCAGGTGTTATTCTGATGGGTTTGCTTTTATATTTCACTTGGCCTTTTTCCTTTGCTGCTCTTAATATTCTTTCTTTATTCTGTTCATTTAGTTGTTTAATAATTATGTGGCAAGGGGACTTTTTTTGAGGGTCTAGTATTTTTGGGGTTCTATAGGCTTTTTGTGTCTTCATAGGCATTTCCTACTTTAAGTTGGGAAAGTTTTCTTCTATTATCTTGTTAAATATATTTTCTGTGCCTTTGAGTTGGTATTCTTCTCTTTCCTGTATCCCTATTATTCATAGGTTTGGTATTTTCATGATGTCCCAAATTTCTTGGACATTTTGGGTCATGACTTTGTTGGGTTCAGTGTTTTCTTTGACTGATGAATCTATTTCTTCTACCGTTTCTTCAACACCAGAGATTCTCTCTTCCATTTCTTGCATTATGTTGGTTATACTTGCATCTGAAGTTCCTGATTGTTTCCTCAGATTTTCTATTTCCAGCATTCCCCCTGCTTGTTTCTTCTTCATTTTTTCTATTTCCCTTTTCAGGCCTTGGACTGTTTCCCTCATCTGTTTCATTGCTCTTTCATAATTTTCTTTCAGGGACTTATTGTTTTCTTCTGCTTTATTTGTCCATCTCTCTAGTTTTTTTTATAGCGTTTTTCCCATTTTTTGTTTGTCTGTGCCTCCACTTCTTCTTTGATTTCTTCTATATAAGGCTCTAGCCTCTTCATGATGTTATTCATAAGGTTGTTTACTTCTGCTTCTTCCATTCTGTGATGTTCAGGTCTAGCTATTGGAGGAGGGCTAGATTCTGGTGATGCTGTATTGCTCTTTATTTTGTTGTATGTACTTCTGCCTTGACATCTGCCCATCTCCTTGTGGATTCATTCTTGGTCTTATCAGTGCACTTGGTCCAGACACAGCTGACAGATTTAGGGAGCCTCTCTCTGGTCCAGATGGAAGCTCTGTGCCAGATAGGAGTGCTGGCCAGATGGGAGCTGGGTGCTGGACTCTGAGTCTCAGGAAGTGGCTGGGGTCTCAGACAGATGGATGTGGAGGCAGGGTAAGGAGATGGCAGAGTCTGCTTACAGTCTTGGAAAGTAGAACCTTCCCTTGTGGCCTGCAGAATCGCCAGAAACTGGGGCCAATTTGGGCAGGTCTTCCCCTGAATGGCTGGTTCCCAGGGGTGGTACCTAGGGCCTGTCCTCTCTGGGTGTGACCCCAGGCTCTCACCTCTGTTCCACATGGGAATTCTGGGGTGGATGGGAGCTGGGGGCTGGACTTTGAGTCTCAGGAAGTACCTGGGTTCTGCCTATCTTGTCCAGATGGGAGCTCTGGGGCAGGATGGATGCTTGGGACTGGTCTCTGAGTCTCAGGAAGTGGCTGTGATCTCCAACAGATGGGTGTAGGGGCAGGGTGTGGATATTTCATGGTCTGCTTGCAGTCTTGGAAAAGGGGAGCCTTCCATTGGGGCTGCTGGATGGCCAGAAACCTGGGCCAAGTTGGGCAGCAAGTTTTTTGTTAATGTTTTCATTGGTGCAAGAATTATGTATTGTACAAAATTTACTTATGTATTGACAACTATCAAAACTTTACCTCAAAATAAAGGAAAAGAGGCAAAGAGAAGCACACACAAGTTCTATTTCTTATATCATTTCAGAAGCAGAACTTTCCTTAAAGAATAAATACTGCCTGAGTTATGAATGCACCTCCAGATTTGGTGATTTCATGGTTTGATTTCTAGTAATGGATACAAAATCTCTTCTACTCTTGGGAAATACATATGACACTGACTCCTCAAAAAATCAGCATGGTGTATTCTATAATATGAAATAGGATGTAAGATTTAGGAAATATTCAGTAGAGTTTTATGATGTTAGGAAATAATACATAAAAATATTCATTCAAATTATACTCAACATCATTGTGTTAATGATTAAAGAGTGACAATTTTCAGTAATATCTGGATGTGGGGATGTGTGATAATATTCTGGTTTCAGTTCTCTAGAGATATATCCTGTGTCTCATAGTTATATTACATCACACTGGACATTTGCATTACTTTCAATATGAAATGAATAATCTGTGGGGTTTAAAGGTGTGCATGATTTTTTGTGACATACAGATATTTTTACTTATATTATTAAACACAAAGCAGTCTTATGAAAGGAATTTAGTTGCAGATAGGTGTCTGTGTAATGGTTGTGTGTGTGTGTGGTGCCTATACTATCATCTGAAATCACATGAATTCATGAGAAATGAGGAAAATCATTCAAAGGAAGAAACACTTTATTTGAATCCCTTCCTGTGGCATTTCATTCAAAGGCTACTTGGTTCAATTTCTGTTGTTCTGTCTTGCTACAGAATTTAAA
>NW_023411768.1:0-40031 GCF_903995425.1 Onychomys torridus | reverse complement strand
AAGATTTGAGGGAAGAAAGCTTAGGGAGCAGGAGATCCCAGCTGTATAAAGAAAAGAAAGGGAGAACAAGGAATAACAGACCATGATAAATAAAGACTACATGAGAACAGGGATAGGCAGAGTGCTCGAGAGGTCCCCAGAAATCCACAATGATATTCCTCTGTAGACTGCTGGCAATGGTTGAGAAGAAGGCTGATCTGACCTATTCTGGTGATCAGAAGGCCAAACTCCCTAACAGTTGTCCTGGAACTCCACATTCAATAACTGATGGAAGTGGATGCAGAGTCCTCAGCCAGGCCCCAGGTGGGCTCCAGGAGTCCAATTGTTGAGAAAGAGGAGGGATGTAAGAGCGGGAATTGTTGAGACCAAGATGCAAAAAACACGGGGACAAATAGCCAAATGTATGGAAGCACATGAATTATGAACCAAAAGCTGTGGAGCCCCTACTGGATCAGGCCCTCTGGATAATTGAGACAATTGAATAGCTTGAACTGTTTGAGAGGCCCCCAGGCTGTGGACAAGGACCTGTCCTTAGTGCATGAGCTGCCTTTTGGAACCTTGGGCTTACACAGGGAGCTTTGCTCAGCCTGGAAGGAGTCAACTGGACTTGCCTTACGGAATCCACCAGGTTCCATGAATCTCAGGGGAGTCTTGGCCCTGGAGGAGATGGGAATGGAGGGGTGGAGATGGGGGAAAGGTGGAGATCGGGGCAGGAGGGGAGGACAGGGTAACCCATGGCTGATGTGTAAAATTAATCACAAATATAATGAATATAAAAAGCACAGAAAAAAAAGAATGCACATAGTTACTTCACTTAAGTTTGGCAGTAGGTAACACTTGCATTTCCTAGAAGAGAGATAAAAAGGTAAGAATACTATATTTTCCATGTTGTTTCCATTAATCACCTTCACTATCTTAAGACACAAGATGCAAAGAAGGCCTCTGACATATCGACTAGGGTGTTTTGTTCATGGTTTCCAATTGAGTAAATCCTTCTGAACATCATAAGTGAAAGGAAGATCCAAGTGAATATAACTCTCCAGTGTCTGATCTGCTCATTTATCTGTGTAGCCCACTGAAGTTTGTGAATGGGAATCAGTGTCTCTGGTATTTCCCCATGTATAAAATGAGAATAACTATTTCCTGGTATCATTCAAGAGTCACTAATATTCTGAAGTGTTTAACATAGGTCCTAACTAAGTAAAACATGTGCTGTGATTTCAAAGTTTGTGAGAGCCCAACAATCAACAAAGCATTGTTCTGAACAGAAGCATGTGCTAACAGGACTTCCTTTCCTCAGGTGCTTCATGTGACTGCATCTTTAATCAGTATTTCCTGTGAATTAGAGGAATACTTGTGATATTGTCATCTTCCAAATGGATCAATTCGCCCCTAACACAAAAAGGTAAAAACATAACGTAGGCTGCATGAAGGTTTTCAACAACATTGTGTTTTGCCCTTCATTACTCCCACTGTCTTCCAGGTTGTTCATGTAGATGTTATCCATTTCTCTGTCATAGGGAAGTCCTTGTATCTTGCTTAGGGTCCAGTTTTTTACTAGCACTCCTGGAGTTGTGTAGCAGTCTAGTCACCTTTGTTTAACATCTAGTATCCTCCTATGAGTGAGTACATACCATGGTTGTCCTTCTGAGTCTGGGTTACCTCACTCAGGATGATTTTTTTCTGGATCCACCCATTTGCCTGCAAACCTCATAATGTCATTGTTTCTTTCTGATGAGTAGTACTCCATTGTGAATATGTACCATATTTTCTTTATCCATTCTTTAGTTGAAGGACATATAGGTTGTTTCAGGTTCTGGCTATAGCAAATAGTGCTGATATGAACATAGCTGAGCAAATGCCCTTGTGGTATGATTGAGAATTCCTTGGGTATATGCCCAAGACTGCTGCAGCTGGGTCTTGGGGGAGATGGATTCCCAATTTTCTAAGGAAGAGCCATTTTAATTTCCTAAGTGGCTGTAGAAGCTTGCATTCCCACCAGCAGTGAATGAGATTTCCCCTTACTCCACATCCTCTCCAGCATAAGCTGTCTTCTGTGTTTTTGATCTCAGCCACTCTGACAGATGTAAGGTGAAATCTCAGAGTTGTTTTGATATGCATTTCCTGGATAATTAGGGATGTTGAGCAATTCCTTAAATGTCTTTCAGCCATTTGAACTTCCTATGTTGAGAATTATCTGTTTAGTTCTATAGCCCATTTCTTAATTTGACTGTTGGGCATTTTGATGTCTAATTTCTTGAGTCATTACATATTCTGGATATCATCCATCTGTCAGATGTGGGGTTAGTGAAGACCTTTTCCCATTCTGTAGGCTGTCGCTTTTTCTTGTTGACCCTGTCCTTTGCTCTACAAAAGCTTTCCAGTTTTATGAGGTCCCATTGATTGATTGTTTCTCTAAGTGTCTGTGCTACTGGTGTTATAGAAAGTGATCTCTGGTGCCAATGCATTCAAGACTACTTCCTACTTTCTCTTCTATCATGTTTAGAATAACTAGATTTATGTTGAGGTATTTGATCCACTTGGACTTAAGTTTTGTGAATGGTGACAGCTATGGATCTATTTTCATTCTTCTACAGGTTGACACCTAGTTATGCCAACACCATTTATTGAAGATGCTTTCTTCTTTTTTCCATTGAATTCTTTTGGCTTCTTTATTGAAATTTATATGGACACAGGTGTACTGATTTATATCAGGGTCTTCTGTTAGATTCCATTGGTCCACATGTTGGTTTTTATGCCAGTATCACGCTGTTTGTATTACTGTAGCTCTAGATTAGACTTTGATATAAGGGATAATGATGCCCATAGAGGTTGTTTTATTGTATAGGATTCTTTTGGCTATCCTGGGTATTTGTTTTTCATATGAAGGTGAGTAGTGTTCTTTTGAGGTCAGTGAAGAATTTTGTTTGGATATTGATGGGGATTGCATTGAACCTGTAGATTACTTTTGGTAATACTGCCAATTTTTTTTCATAATAAAATGACTTAAGTTTATTTACGTGTAGTATGAAGGTTCAGAATCAAAGTCAATGAATTTCACTAGACCACCATAAAGTTGTCATCAGGTGACTGAACCACTTTCATCTTTCTGTGACCAAATTTAAGACAAATGAGGTTCATGTTGGCTCCAAATCCCAGATAATTTCCATCAATCTCAGCAAGGAGGATAGTATGGTGCCTGTGGCCATGGTAGCCCATGTCAGACACTGTTCTCAAAGAGGAAAACTAGGAGCTATAAAGCCACAAAAATCAGGGAATTCTAAAACTGTCAAAGGCCTATGGCTGAAAGCATGGTCTCCAGAATCTAGAAAACAGTAGAAATCACAGGTCCACTGGGGACTCCATAAGGTTCGAGAATTTTTGCTGTGCCTTTATTCAAGAATTGTCCCTCCATGCTTATGGTTTTATGATTTCTTCCACAGCTGGTGATTGTATTTTTGGAAACAATAGGATACCTAGGAAGTGGGACTCTTTTGGTTGAGAAGAATGCCATTTTTGCTATGTTAATCCTACCTATCCATGAGCATGGGAGATCTTTCCATTTTCTGACATGTTCTTCAATTTCTTTCTTCAGGGACTTAAATTTTGTGTCATACAGGTCCTTCTCTTTCTTAGTTAGAGTTACTATAAAGTATTTCAGATTATTTGTGGCTATTGTAAAGGGTGATATATCTCTGGTTTCATTCTCGGCCCATTTGTCATTTGTCTATAGGAGGGCTACTGATATTTTACGAGTTAATCTTGTATCCTGCTACTTTGCTCAAGGTGTTTATAAGCTCTATAAGCTCCATGGTTAAATTTTTGGGGTCACTTATGTGTACTATCATGTCATCTGCAAATAGAGAAAGCTTGATTTCTTCCTTTCCAATTCATATCCCCTTGCTCTCCTTATGTTGTCTTATTGCCCTAGCTAGAACATCAAGTACTCTATTGAATAAGTATGGGGAGAGTGCACAGCCTTTGTCATGTTCATGACATTAGTGTAATCATTTTGAGTTTATCTCCGTTTACTTTAATGTTGGCTTTCAACTTTTCCTGGAACTCACTTGGTAGCTCAGACTGGCCTCAAACTCACTGATATTCACCTGGTTCTGCTTCCTAAGTGCTGGGATTAAAGGAGTGAGCTACCACTGCCTGGAAGATAAGAGTTTTGATGTGTTCTTGGAATCTGTTTGCTAATATTTTATTGAGTATTTTTGCATCAATGTTCATGAGGGAGATTGGTCTGTAGTTCGCTTTCTTTGTTACATCGTTGTTTGACTTGGGAATCAGGGTAATTGTAGCCTCATAGAAGGAGTTTGGTAATGCTCTTTCTGTTTCTATTGTGTGAAACAGTTCAAAGAGTATTGGTATTATCTCTTCTTTGAAGATCTGGTAGACTTCTACATTGAAACCATGTGGTCCTCGGCTTTTTTTGCTTGGGAGACTTTTAATGACTGATTCTATTTTCTTGGTGGTTATTGGTCTATTTCAATAGTTTATTTGGTCTTGATTTAACTTAGGTATGTGATACCTATCCAAAGAATTATCCATTTCTTTTAGATTTTCCAATTTTGTGGAGTACAGGTTTTTGAAGTATGACCTGATGATTCTCAGGATTTCCTCAATGTTAGTTGTTATCTCTCCGTTTTCAGTTCTGACTTTGGTAATTAGTATTCTCTCTCTCTGCTTTTTGGTTAGTTTGGATAAGGGCTTGTCTACGTAGTTGATTTTCTCAAAGAACTAACTCTTTGTTTTATTGTTTCTTTGTATCGTTCTGTTATTTCTATTTTATTTATTTCAGCTCTCAATTTGATTATTTCCTGGCTTCTATTCCTCCTGGGTGACTTTGCTTCTTCTTGTTCTAGGGCTTTCAGGTGTGCTGTTAAGTCACTAGTGGGAGATTTCCTCTTAGTGCTGCTTTCATAGTATCTCAAAAGTTTGGGTATATGGTATATTCATTTTCATTGATCTCTAGGACATCTTTAATTTCTTTATTTCTTCCTTAACCCATTGGTGATTCAGTTGAGCATTATTAAGTTTCCATGATATTGTAGGCTTTCTGTGATTTTTGTTGTTGTTGAAATCTAACTTTAAACCTGATAGAAAACAGAAGGTTATTCCATTTTTTTTGTATCTGTTGAGATTTGCTTTGTGACTGAGTATGTGGTTGATTTTAGATAAGACTCTGCATGGTGCTGAGAAGACAGTGTATTCCTTTTTGTTAGGATTTAATGTTCTGCAGATATTGATAAAGTCCATTTGAGTCATAACTTCAGTTAAGTCCCTTATTTCTCTGTGAAGTTTCAATTTTGCAGATATGTCCAGTGGTGAGAGTAGGGTGTTGAAGTCTCCCACTATTAATGTGAGGGGTTTTATGTGTGATTTAAGCTTTATTAATATTTCATTTACAAATGTGTGTGCCCTTGCATTTGGGGCATAAATGTTCAGAATTGAAACTTCATCTTGGTGGATCTTTCTTGTGATGAGTATGTAATGTCCTTTTGGATTGATTTTAGTTTGAAGTCTATTTTGCTGGATATTAAGATGGCTACACTAGCTTGCTTCTTAAGACAGTCTGTTTGTAAAGTCTTTTCCCAGCCTTTTATTCTGAGGTAATGTCTATCTTTGAATTTGAGGTGTGTTTCATGAATGCAGCAGAAAGATGGGTCCTGCTTTCATATCCATTCTTTTAGCCAGTGTCTTTTTATAGGTGAATTAAGTCCATTGATATTAAGGGATATTAATGACCAGTGATTGTTCATTCCTGTTATCTTTTGTTGGTAATGTGTGTGTAGGTTTCTTCTTTGGGGTTTACTGCTGTGGTGTTATCTATTGCCTCTGATTTTGAGGGTGTATCTGACTTCCTTAGGTTGGGATTTTCCTTTAGTGCTTTCAGTAGGGCTGGGTTTGTGGATAAGCATTGTTTAAATCTGGCTTTATCTTGGAATGCCTTGTTCACTCCATCTATGATGATTGAAAGTTTTGCTGGGTATATTATTCTAGGCTGGCATCCATGGTTTCTTAGTGTCTGCATTACATCTTTCCGGGTCTTTCTGGCTTTCAAAGTCTCCACTGACATGTCCGGTGTTATTTATTTTGATGGGTATGGTTTTATAAGTCACTTGGCCTTTTTCCTTTGCTGCTCTTAATATTCTTTATTGTGTACATTTAGTTTTATAGTTATTATGTGGTGAGGATACTTTTTGAGGGTGTCTAATTTGTTTGCTGTTCAATAGGCTCCCTGTACTTTCATAGATATTTCCTTCTTTAAGTTGGCAAAGTTTTCTTCTATGATCTTGTTGAATATATTTTCTGTGACTTTGAGTTGGTATTCTGCTCCTTCCTCTATCCCTATTTTTCTTAGGTTTGGTCTTTTCATGGTGTCCCAGATTTCATGCACATTTTGTGTTATGACATTTTTGGTCTTAGTATTTCTTTGACTGATGAATCTGTTTCCTCTATTGTATCATCTGCACCAGAGATCCTCTATTACATCTCTTGTATTCTGTTCATTATGGTTGCATCTGTGTTTCCTGTTCATCTGTTTTTGGCTTCTTCATTGTTTCCATTTCCCTTTTCAGGTCTTAAACTATTTCCCTCATCTGTTTAATTGCTCTTTCATATTTTTCTTTAAGGGATTTATTGTTTTCTTCCAATTTTTATTTGTCTCTTCCTCCATTTCTTTATAGATTTCTTCCAGTTTTTGCTGTTCTTTATGTTAAGTGTGTTGCTTTGATTGGTTAATAAATAAAACACGGGTTGGCCAGTAGCCAGGCAGGAAGTATAGGTGGGATAAGGAGAGAGGAGCATTCTGGGAACTGGAACGCTGAGTGAAAGAGATGCTGCCATCTTTTGTACATATTGTATTGGGCAGTATAGCCAAAGCAATGTCCATAACTGCCTGAACCGTAATTGTCAGCAAAGGAAAGGTGAATTTTAAGGTGGTATGATTGGTGTGGACCTTTGGTGCTTGCTAATCCATCATGCTATTTCCAGACATAATATAGATAATAAACTATTGAATGTCTGTTTAATCTGTAGAAGCAAAAAGAAATGTATCAATTAAATGAAAGATAGGCTCCACCCAGGGAGCCTAAATCATAATACCATCATGAAACTGAAATGAGAAAGATGTTAGAGGTGTCCTGGGTGCCATCTACCTCAAGGATCACTCTGAATTAACCAAGATATGCCAATTAGATGCTGATGTCCTAGGTTTTGTCTGTGAGATGAGACTTTCTTGTGAAAAGGCTGAGCATCTTTCCCTATCACACCTCTGATTTCCTCTTCTGATTATTTCCCCAGAATGCCAAGTACACATTGATTTAAGAACTTTGGATGGATAAGATTTTCACCTATTGAGGTTAAAATGTTCCATTCTTTAAGGCACTGTCGAAGGGAAGAAAAAGTAGTCTACCTCTTGTCAGCCTCCTTTATTAATGCCTGATCATAAAGATAATCCTGAATATAATTTTAAGGAGGAAAGTCATAAGGAAGAGATCCACTTTGAGTTCAGCCAGTTGTCACCATAATCAACAGCCAGTTCTCTGTTTCTAATACATTTTGGAGTTCTGATTTATAGAGTAGCAAATGCCTTGGACATGGGAAATGTTAGTGAATTGTCAGATGCTAATTGATCTCAGAGAGAAGATGGCTCTGGAAATGGGAGTTGATATTCACACTTCAGATCCAAGCATGTCTGTCTCAAAATGTCCTGCAAAGTTCATGCCATGACATTGTGACAAGGAAAGAGGAGAACTACAAACAATATAAGATCCTAGACACTATGACCCCTAAAGACAGCTAAGGGATAATTTATTGCAAATGAAAACTACTCTTGTTTATCTTCTGACATAAAATCATTCATCATTAAAAATGTACTAGGATGATTATCTGTGGAGAAGGCATAGAGGGCATCAACCTAGAAATTTCTCAGTCAGTAATTACAGAAGACTAATTTTAATTAGAATTATTTATTGTTACATTCTTCAGGAGGTTATAAGCACAGATTAAAGGATGTTTTGCTATGTATCTGCCACATCTCTATATTTGCTACTCACACTCATTCAAAACCAAGAACAAGGATAATGTACGTCTTCCACTGTACAAACTGTAAAACAAAGGGAAAGGCCGCTGGAAATGAGCCCCTGAGGAATCTAACTGTGAAGATTGATGGGGGTAAAAATAAGACAAATCTAACTGTCCATTCAGCTTTTTTATGGGTCTCAGAGAGGAAAAGTGTAATGTAAATACAGAATACAGATTGATGATCACAAGAGTAGATAAAAGGCCTCTTGGTGAAAGGACAACCTGTGTTAGTCTTGAATTACTTACTAGGGATGGGTAGAGAATAAAATATACCTCAGTTCTGAAATAGTTCAGCCTGTACTAACATCCACTCTCCTAGACTGCCAAGCAACTGAGGGCATTTCTTATTGTGATGGTTTCTTCAGAATCTGGAACAAAATATCAGATAAATGAAATGAAAATTTTCCTCTGATAAAGATCTAATATCCCTGATAGAAGAGAAAGTAGGAAGTACTCTTGAATGCATTGGCACCGGAGATCACTCTCAGATACCACCTTACACCTGTCAGAATGGCTAAGAACAAAAACACAGAAGACAGCTTATGCTGGAGAGGATGTGGAGCAAGGGGAACTCTCATCTACTGCTGGTGGGAATGCAAGCTTGTACAGTCACTTTGGAAATCAATATGGTGCTTCCTTTGAAAAGTGGGAATCCATCTCCCCCAAGACCCAGGTGTAGCACTCTTGGGCATATACCCAAGGAATGCTCAATCATACCACAAGGACATATGCTCAGCTATGTTCATATCAGCATTGTTTGTAA
The DNA here is from genome assembly GCF_903995425.1 of Onychomys torridus. Taxonomy (NCBI): domain Eukaryota; kingdom Metazoa; phylum Chordata; class Mammalia; order Rodentia; family Cricetidae; genus Onychomys; species Onychomys torridus. The sequence goes on along the minus strand of NW_023411768.1, from coordinate 31,177 downwards.
TAGACAGAACATGGACACAAACTAGATGCCCTTCAACTGAAGAATGGATAAAGAAAATATGGTACATATACACAATGAAGTACTACTCAGCAGAGAAAAACAATGACATCATGAGGTTTGCAGGCAAATAGATGGATCTAGAAAAAATAATCCTGAGTGAGGTAACCGAGACTCAGAAGGACAAACATTGTGTGTACTCACTCATAGGAGGATACTGGATGTAAAACAAAGATGACTATACTGCTACACAAATCCAGGGAGGCTACCTAGAAAACTGGTCCCTAAGAAAGACACAGGGATCACCCAATGACAGAGAAATGGATGAGATCTACATGAACAACCTGGACAAGAGTGGGAGAAATGAAGGGCGAGGTTTGAGGGAAGGGAGGCTTGGGGGAGCAGGAGGTCCCATCTGGATCAGGAACAGAAAGGGAGAACAAGGAATGGTAGACCATGATGGATGAGGACCATATGAAAACAGGAGTGGGCAGAGTGCTCTAGAGGTCCTCTGAGGTCCACAGTGATGCATCCTCTGTAGACTGCTGGCAGTGGATGAGATAAAGCCTGATCTGACCTAGTCTGGTGATCAGATGGCCGAACACCATAATGGTCAGGATGGAACTCTCATGCAGTGACTGATGGAAGCGGATGCAGAGATCCTCAGCCAGGCCCCATGTGGAGCTCGGTGTGTCCAGTTGTCGAGAAGGAAGAGGGACTGTGGGAGCGTGAATTGTTGAGCCCAGGATTGGAAAAAGCATGGGGATGAAAAGCCAGACGAATGGAAGCACATGAATTATGAACCAAAGGCTGTGGAGCCCCCAGCTGGATCAGGCCCTCTGGATAACTGAGACAGTTGAATAGCTTGAACTGTTTGGGAGGCGTCCAAGCTGTGGCACCAGAAACTGTCCTTAGTGCATGAGCGACTGTTAGGATCCTTGGGCTTACATAGTGACACTTTGCTCAGCCTGGAAGGAGGGTCCACCTCCCTGTACTGAATCCACCAAGTTTAAGTGAATCCCCAGGGGAGTCTTGGCCCTGGAGGAGATGGGAATGGAGGGGAGGGGATGGGGGAAGGTAGGGATGGGGGCGGGAGAGGGGAGGACAGGGGAACCCATGGCTGATGTGTAAAATTAAAACACAAATATAATAAAAAAGGGAAAAATAAAAATATCAATTTGCTAGCAAAAAATAAAATAAAATAAAATAAAAAAATAAAGTTCGTGCTTTTGTTATTTATTGCTGTGATTACTGCTTCTTTTCTCTTATATCAATCTGAATTTTACTTTCATGCTCAGCTGCTCTTAGGATCTTCCAGTGTTATTTTCTGTCAGAGAGGCTTAGGATGCCCCTATTCACTGTCCTGTAGATTTTGAACTTCCATTTTCAATCTCATATCTTCAACTGTGCCTGTCATTGGCCATGTCAGCCAATATATGTCTGAGTATGTCTTCTTCCAATATGTACAGCTTTTTTGTCTGTCTCATGAAACAACTTTGGTGGTAGCTCCTGACTACTGCTCCCACAAAAAAGTCCATAACAATATTCTGTGCCCCCTTTGGGGAAGAGGCCATTAGAGGATTCACATACACTTTCTGTGTTCTTCACTACCTTGATGTGTGATTGTATGGCTGCTCCCTGGAAAGAAAGACTAACAAATGATAAAATGGCTCTTAGGTCTGATCTGTAAGAAGAACTGTGGGACATTATCTTAATTAAGGATGTATATAGAAGTGTCCAACTTCGTTGTACATATTACCCCTTTGGCAGGAGGTCCTGTAGTGTATCATACAGCAGAATGAGCAAGCCCTGAGGCATGATCTAGTAACAGCTTTATTCCATGGCTTCTGTTTCTGCTGTTGTCTCTAGGTTTCTGTCCTTGAATTCCTGCTCAGATTTCCAGCAGTGATAGACTGTTAGCCAGACATGTAATTTCAAACAAACCCTGTAATCTCAAAGTTTCTTTTGTTTCTGGTTTTATATTATTGCATCAATCGACATCCAAACAAAGACAGGAAATGGCACCAGAATAATATATTGTTGAGGTAGACCATACTGTTTCTATTTGGGAAGACTATGGTAAAACTTGAATTTGGTGCTGAAAAGGTGTTCAGTGGGATGTTTTATGAGATCTTGGATTGGATGAATATCAGGGTAAAAGCAACACAGAATGGAGGTCTGTCGTTTGAATTTTAGCAAGGAAGGAAAGATTCTAACAGGACAATTTGTGCAATTTTTGAGTTAGCATTCTGTTTCTACTTGTCTGGAGCTGAGTAATCATCTGTAATTTAAAAAGATCAGCATCTCTGAAGGAAAATCTCCTGGGAAGTGTTTTCTGAGGATAATCACACATGTGCTATATTCAAGAGGGGACATCGTTACCTTGTGCTGGCAGCCAATCCTGAAAATACATGTTATCCCCCCAGAATGTACTGACTTTGAAAGTATGAACGTGACATGTATAGCATCAGAGGCTTAGGACCATGAGGAGCATAAGAATCCTTTGTTGAATGTGCAGCCTTAATGGATGTACAAACTCCAGGATTGAATGAGTATCAAGAAGATTGCAATCTAGGCACAATTTGGCAGGGTGAAAGTCTCTCAAAAGGTCACAAGAGAGGCTATTGGTGAAAGTGCAGCCCACATGCATTGGAGACTTCAAGTTAGTGGACATGCCACTACCATGGTATGACCACCAAATACAAAAAATGGTGTGCAGTAGAGCCAGCCTGAGCCTATGAGATATAAGGTGCATGCTATGGATTGCAAATCTGGAGAACAGGAACTTACTAGGTCCTTTGGAGCCCAGGAGTTTCTGTATGAATATCAGATGCAGGGCATTCAGCGATTTGTTTTGCTTTGATTTTATTGTAACTGTACACTAATGCCCTCCATTTGGGAAAAGAAAGTATTCAACTTGCTTTATTTATTTTTTTTAATTTTACAGAAACTTATAGTTATGAGACACTGAATATTTTATAAAGACTTTGAACAAAGCTTTTGGATGTTTTCTAGAGCCTTTTGATACTTAGAGAGAATGTGATCTTTCCATATCAAGTGTCAACAATCATGAAGTTCTATTCTATCAGTATCCCTTGGAGGAACTTCATTACAGCCCTGACTTGCTGCCTGGGAACTTCAGTTACAATTCTTCCACATGGTCAACTTCTATGTTTGTTATTTCACATGGACATTTTTCTTTCAGTGTATCTTCCTCTTCCACCATCACAACCAAGACACACCATGTAAGATACTTGACTCATCTCTGGGACAAAAGTCCTGACATAAGCAACTCAGGAAGGACAGGTTTATTTTGGCCATCAGTGTGAGGGAATATGCCATCATGCTCAAGATGTCTTGAGGATAAGAACACGAAGCTGCTTGTAGTAAGTAGTATATCAGCAGTTAGGAAGCAGCTAGCAATGGCTGCTGATGCTCATCCAGCTTTCTTCTATGAAGTCTGAGTTCATGGTCCATGGAATTATGCCATCTACATGTAGGACTGAATTCACATTGAATCTAGGAAATCTTTGACATTATACACAGCTCTTATCCTCTTCTTGATTCTAGCTCTTGTCTTTTCATCATTCAGTATTAACCATGCTAAGCCCCTTCTTGCCAATTTCACTTCATAATATTACATTATTTCTTTTATTTACTTTGTGTAAGTGTTTGGAGTGCTTATATGTTATTTTATTGTAGATCATATGCAACTATGTATCGGTGGAGGTCAACAGTCAACTCTTAGGTTTCTTATATGGGTCTTGAGTGAGGGGTCAAAGCTTGCAGGTATCATCCATTTTAACTGGGGTTAAGAACTTAAGTCCTGGAAAGAAAACTCAGATAGACAGGAAAGGAAAATAACAATTGGTAGAGAAGGGTGCTAGACAGAGGAGGACAGTTCCAGACCTCAGGTAGGAAATGCATGCAGTAGCGGCCTGAAAGCAGTGACATTAACAGAGATGTGAAAGTTTCTGATAGAAAGTGAAAGGTATGGATCTGAGAGAGACACAAAAACAACTCCCCACAGGAGTGAACAATTGTGAGAGACCCTATCAGTTGCAAATTGACAGACAAACAGATAGTCTCTGGGCATAGGGAAGGATAAAGAAACCACACAAACTTTATTAAAACAGTCAAACAGTATCCTCTAGACTAGTGATTCTCAACCTTTCTAATGCTGCAACCCTGTAATAGAGTTCCTCATGTTGTAGTGATCCCTAACTATAAAATATTTTCATGGATACTTCATCACTGTAATCTTGCTAATTTAATGAATTGCTTGGTAAATATTTTTGGGGATAGAGGGTTGTCAAAGTGCTCTCAAACCACAGGTTGTGAACTAGTGCACAAGGGGATGGGAGGTGCACTAGCTGGGAATCTGCTCTGAAGCTGAGGTCAGATTGTTTTGATAGGCTTCTGCAGCACCCCACCAGAGACCCTCTCCTTCATGATTGGTCCTAAGCAAGTGTTCCTTGAACAGTTTCTGTTGCCTCTGCTTCTTTCCTGTTAGCAGATTTTATCAGTTGCAATCTCCTGGTTGGTGTGAGAAAAGAGCATCATTTCTTAAAGTAGACAGACTGTCCACAAATGGAGTTCTGGCTAATTCCTGATGAGAAGTCATGATGTTTCCAGGTACGCACCAGAAAGAAGGAGGACCTTGGCTAGAAAGCATACTCTTCATGCCAGTCAAGAAGGCTGCATTAAGACACACCTGTCTGTGTAAATACAGGATCTGGAACAGCCAGTTGATAACTGTGTTGTGATGGTGAGGTACCATCTATCTTAGAGTAAATATATGAAAACATCTACAATCCCAAGTGATCAAGTGATTTATGAAAAATCATAAAAAGCCATGTTGTGATAGTTTTGAGCTTTGTACTTATGAGAGGACAATTACAGGCAAGAAACACAACAAACACCTCTGCAGGCCTTAGAATAACCATCAGTTATTCTTCTTTCTTGCTATTGCTTGTTGGCACTATCTAATGTGACCATGACCTGCAGTTTAGAATGTGAAAACATTTAAAGAATGGAATGTGTTTGACAGCAAGGAAGGAATAAAACTTAGACACACTCCCAGAAATCAAATTGATATTTTATATTTAATTAATTGGTGATTACACAGGACTGTGTAAAAATGGGCAATTTCATGAAGGATTCTCCTAGCAGATGTTACAAATGCCAGAGCCCTCACTTCAGGCCTTTTGCTCAGCCAGGTTGGAAGCACACTGGACCTTCACCTGACTCTGTACTGTCAAAGAGATCATCGCATAGAGAAAAAAAATTGTGCCAAAGAGTGACATCACGGTTGTAAGAACACCCATTGGGAACACATTTGTGTAGTGTTTCTTTATAATGTCCTCCTTTTTAACAGGAAAGTCAGGTGAAAAGTCAAGAGTGGTTTCCCCATAGATGTCTACCAGGTGGTTCAAGGTCACAGTAACAAGTGTGAAAATGCTGCTCACAGCCAAAATTATGGCAGACATCTTATAGCAAAACAGTTGGATCTCAATGAATGGGTCTTCCATACAGCTGATCTTAATGGCCACTGAACTGAAAATCAAGACTAGAATTTTCATCAAAATGGACCACATTATCAGGACTTGTAAATACTGAAATTCCGATGACTTGTTCCAGGTTGAATTGATAGGAATGTGGAACAACATCCTGGTCATAGACCCAGAGATGTTAAAGTCCTGAGTGTAATAAGCTTCCCAGAGTCCAAGTGATACAAATTGCACAGCCTTGCTGTTGAACTCCCACATGCGCCAGCATTGGCTGTTTGCAAGGATGATTTCAAACACCAAAGCTGATGTACTGCAAATTAGGCCACTCAACTTGAAGATGTAGTCCTTCATTTTGGCAAATCTGAAGAAGGCATCAAAGAATAGAGTCAGTGAGAATACAAGAGAAGGCAGGAAAACAGGAGTCATGGCTTAAAGAGCCCTGAGCTCTCATACCTTGTTCCTGTTGTCACATAGAGATGTTTCAGTGGTCTATGTATAGATTATTATTCTTCACAGAGTAGATAATAATATTGTTGAATAGGAATTGCTTAGAACTGAAAAATGAGAAGAGAGTTTGCAATATCATATGTAATGCCATGCTTATTTTACCTGTATTTACTATCTGTAAATATTTAAAACCAAGAAGCAGAGGAATGCTCAAATTAATTTTTATTTGTAAAATATAGTACTATAGATTTTCATTACTCTTACAAACTAAAATCATCTATGAAAGAACCAAAGAAAATGAAAATAATCTACACAGTAAACTCATTTAGTAAAAATAATAACACACTTTACATATTTGTGTAAACATATATGTGTATACAAAGAGATCTGTGCATAATGATACACTTCATGATTGTGCACAACGCTATTCCACTTTGTGTATTTTACAGAAATGTACACTTCTCTAAAGAAAACTATACATATGTTATAATTGAAACCAGAAAGAAGATGACTATCAACATCTACTGTAACACACCTGGGGATAGAGCTCAGTGGTAAACTGATTATCCAACATGCATGAAACCCTGAATTCTTCTTCAGTATCTAAAAACCAAAATCTATGTGTGAAATTGTTCACAGAATGAGACAGACGAGTAGGGGAAATGGATGATTAACAAATAAAATCATATAAATCCATAAAAATAGATATATCCAATTATAACCCATCTCTTACTTAAAATTTCATCTTTAGATAATTAGCTTCATTTCAGTGAAACATAAAGAATCCTGACGTATTTTGTGGGAGCAAATATCTTCTTGCACAGAAAATTTACACTCTGTATAGTAACTTTGATCTAGCTTCTTTGCACCTTTTCTCAATTCCAATCTTAGAATGAAAAGGAGAAAAATCATACACTGAGGGGTAATACTGGATCATTTAACAGAAAGGAAGGAGGTGAGTCATTTACTCACAAGGCATGTGGATAACCTCACTGCTAACTGTGCATGCAGAAGTTTGAAGGGGCCTACACATTGGATCTTCTTGCTAGCAAAACTTCCTAACAGCAACCCCCTCTCTGAAGTCTCTGTAGAATGTGCTTCCTGACTGAGTGAAGGCAATAGCTGTTCTACTAGAGACGTTTCATCAGCAAGATGAGTTCACAATTCTTGATGGCTTGGGCAACACCCTGACCACATCATCTTCCTTGCTGAAGCAGGAATGAAGCAATGGGCTACAAGAACAGTGTGTTTTAAAGCAGAACTGAAAACACGAGGAAGATTGCTGTTGTTCCAGAAAAAAAATGTTCTAGTTTGTCAGTATCTGTTTCTTATAGTGTTAGAAACGTGTGGAGTAGATGCATGTGATTCATAAAGCCCATATTTGATAGCTCCCATATATAACATAACATTTTTATTCCTTTCTGTAGTCTGGAAAAGAAGATTCATTTGAAGAGTGGCAGGATCAAAGAAGTTGTTCCCAGTAATAGTAAATGACCATATGTGGGGTCAGAGAAAGAGTGGAAACACCTTCAGAAAAAGAAATTCTATTAGGCAGATGTTTCAGCTCAGAGAAATGTCACTCCAACCCCTTCATCACTCAATACTTTCCATTCACCTCCTGTCCTTGGCTTAATTAGAACCTGATTTAAAAACTTCAGGGGTATTCGTACATCTGATATCACTGACTCTCTATGGATACCCACCCAATTATTTCCCCATTTTGTAGGTAAGGTACCAAGAGAGAGAGGCTAACTCATATACTAAACATCTGGGAGCTACACAAATAAAACCTGCAGGGCAGTTCAATGATTGCATGCAGTCCCACATGGGGCTTTCAGACACTTATGATATGCAGCAGCATTGACACACATTAATCACATGTCCATGGCCCCTTTCTGGCATTATGGGTCCTGTGAAATCAAATGTGATTAGTAGAGCCACCTGGGAGTGAAAAATACTTGCCTCATTTTCCCTTCTAGGAAGTCCAAATTTTAGTGACCTCCAGTTGACAGAGAATTAACTCACTTTAGAAATTCTAATGTTTCCATGGATACAAAGGCTGAATGGTGGGTTATGAGCAAGGAACACAACTTCTTAATCATACTTAGCCATAAAGGACCAGTGTGTTTAACTTCCCTTTGTACGTGAATAGTCTTTAAAAGAGGAATTTACTTTTGAAATCATGCATTAAATAAGTACTATAATGCCTGATGGGTACAGAACAGATAGTTATTTGAAATAGAGTAAAAGAAGCTCTTATCCCCCATCCTTTTCCCTCTATTATATGTGTGGAAGAAGGATAGACATTTTACTTTGAGCTAAGTGACTTCATTGGAGATTTTGGGGCTACCGTACCTTCTGGAAACATCATATATATATATATATATATATATATATATATGTTAAATTATATGTATATAAAACCATGGGGTATTTTGTTTTGAATGGAACAATATCCTCCATTTATTTTTCTGTGTTTTCCTTCAAACTCCGTTAAATTGAGGATACTAGTTAAGGGTTCTATTGCTGTGATAAATGTACCATGACCAAATTCAACTTGGAGAGTATATGGTTCATGTGGCTTTCATTGCCACATCATAGGGCATCACCACAACAGATTATGGCAGGCACTCAAGGCAGAAATAAAGACAGAAAATGAATCAAGCAGGAGACAAGGAAAAACACTGCTTACGGAGTTGACCCCCACAGCAAGCTCAATTTGCATTTTTATATCATCTATGACTAGAGACCCAGGTTTTGTACTGCCCACTTTCTGTCATGCCATCCTACATAAGTTACTAACCAAAAAAATTACTAAACAAGAAACAGACCTATAGACTTGACTAAAGGCAATTTGACTGAGAGAATACCTTAGTTGAGCTTCTTTCTAGGTAATTCTTACGTTTTTTTGTTGTTGATGGTTTTTTTTTTTTAATTTTTGTTTTTTTCTGTTTGTTTTTGTTTTTGTTCTGTGTCTTGAGACAGAGTTTCTCTGTGTAGCTTTGTGCCTTTCCGGGAACTCACTTGGTAGCCCAGGATGGCCAGGCACTCATAGAGATCCACCTGACTCAGCCTCCAGAGTGCTAGGATTGAAGGCTTGCACCACCACCACCTGGCACTTCTTCAGTTCTTACAAACTGATATAAAGCTATGTAAATTTACACAATGTTATTTCTTACTATGGTCAAATTTTGAGAACATACTATTCTGTATGAATACAATTAAAAATAGCCAGAGGGTGTAAAAGGTGGTAAAAAGTGAAATGGAAAGTTTGACTTTCTTCTTATACATTATCTTTTTACTTCAAAATGTACTTGTAAACAAATCCTACACTTTCTGCTACATGGCTGCTTCCAGAACACACTGATACCAAAATCAGGGTGAATTTTTGGGAGTGAGCTGTGGAGATCAATGGGAAGTACATAATCATCCTGTTACAGGAAATGGGAACTCAAGAATGTTTCATAAAAAGCATGGTGTAGCCCTACTGTATAAATGTGCATGTTGTTGTTTTTATGTATGTGACCAACTTGGAAGATTCCACAGCCTGCCATCTTAGATAGAAGCATTCAAACAACATTTGCTGGCAAATGGTATGCCACATTTTCAGCTGGATGAATGTCACCTGAAAAGCATCCATCAGGTGCTCAGGAGCATGGCCCAAAAGTCAACTGATGATTGTGTGTGGTGAACCTTAACTTTAATCCCACCAATGGGAGAGAGAGGCAGCCTGATCTCTGTGAGTTCTAGGTGTGACTTGTATTCATAGTGAACTCCCAGAAGGCCAGAGGTAGTCTGAAACCAGGTCTCATGAAAATAAAGCAAAGAAGTTGGCTGACATGCACAACATGCCTTTGTTTGAGACCTCTACTACAAATCCCAATGGTGATTTTGTTCCCTATCCTTGATTGACTTGAAACACAGTAGTGTTTCTTTGAAAGATGGGGCTTCAAATGAGGGATTGCATCCAACAAACTGGATTAATGATTGATGTGATATAGACCAGACTTACACGATGGTTTCCTCTCCCAGGACCCTTAGTTCTGATAGGTTGACCTTCTGAACTCTAATTGTCACTGCTGCATACTCCTAGGATTTTTCTCTAGCAGTTGTTCTCAATACCTGGGAGTGTAAAAAAATACTACTTAGAACACACCTGCTGATATGTAACTCAGAGCTAAAGGTGAAGGTAACATTTAATGTGGTGGCTTATATTTACAGTGTTATTATTAAGGAATAATCTAATTAAAGAGTCCATTGAATTAAAAATTGGAGGAAATTATTTTAACTAGGACTTTTCTTTTCAATATGTGATGTTTAAGAAAAATTTTAGAGAATACTGAAGAAAACTAACCCATAGTCTAAGCCAACTAGTAATCATATGTTCCTACTGTGTCTAGTTTTCTCCTCCTTCCCATTCATGTTTTACACTCAATGCTACATTAAATCTGCACCTGTTTGGATTAAAGCTATGAAGGCATACCTCACCATCACAGTGTTGAAAGTTTACATGGATATCTGTAATGATGTTTTTCAGTCACTTTTTCAAATGCTTGGATTTTATGGCCACTCTATTCTTCTTCAGGAGGAAAGATAAGTAAAGTAAGCAAAGCCAAATAATCTGCTTCTTATTGAAGACATACTACTTTTTAAATTACCCAAAATAAGTCATCATGAATTTCAGATTTTCCATAAAGAAAATAGCACCCTGGCACATGAAGTTAATTAGCGAAATGGAATGTAAACGATGTTCTTCAGCTAAAGTGTCCATATTAAAAATTATCTACAGCTTACAATCCTTAACAACATTTAAGGAAATTAAGCCAAATGACATATTATTTGACTATTTTCAGAATGGAGGAATCAAGTGTTATCTAACTCAAATTAGCATTATTGCTACTGATGGAAATTAATCTGTTTTTCTTCCTCAAAAACTAAAGAATACATTGTTTTGTTACAGTTTTACACTAAACACATGGCTGTAGTACTGGTTATGTACATAATGAATTGGTTGGTTTGTTGGTTGATTGGTAGGTTGGTTGTTTGGTTGTTTGGTTTGAATTGTAGTCTCACAGTGTAACTTTGGACTGAACTTCACTATGTACATGAGACTGGCCTCAAACTCACAGACATCTGCATTCCTTTTGAGTGCAAAGATTAAAAGCATATAATACTATGCCTCAGGAGTGTAACAGTTTCTCAAGGAATAAAATTTATCATTTTGTAAACTCCTCTGGGAAGGACCCACCACAAAATCCCCCCATCAGAACATGCAGTCTACATGCCCTGTCCCAATACCCATCTGCCTGAGACCCCAGTAACTTCCAGATTCAAAGAAACCAAACTGCCAGCTCTCACTGGACCAAGAATGACTTCCTGACACCAGAAATCCACAGGCCCTCATGAGACCAAGAGTGGCTTTCTGAGACATAGAATTTGCCACCTCTCATTGGACCAAGAGAGGCTTCCTGAGACACAGAATCTGACAGGGCTGACTGGACCAGAAGCCCCAATAAGACAAAGAGCAGTTCAGTGAGTCTCAGAATGAACTAGCTTAGGATGAGCAAAGAGCAGTTTCCTGAGATACAGAATCTCCTAGCTCCTATTAGACCAATAGCTAAGGTTGGACCTAGAGAGTCCCCTTGTGACAAAACCACAATAATCACAGATTGAACCAATAGCAACTTGCTCAGACACAGGAACCTGTTATAACTATTAGAAGAAAAGATGGGCAGACGTCAATGCAAAAATATATACAACAACATAAAGAGCAATACAGCATCAACAGAACCTAGCTTTTCTCCAACATCAAGAACTGAACATCACAATATGGACGAAGCAGAAGAAAGCAACTATAAAAATAGTTTCATGAAGATGCTAGATGCCTTTCAAGAAAAAAATGAAAAATTCCCTTTAAGAAATGGAGGATAAGGCAAACAAATAATTGAAAGAAATCAATAAAGAAATAGAGGGAAAGACTAATAAAAATTGGAAGAAATTAACAAATCCCTTAAAGAAAGCCAAGACAACCATAAAAAAGCAATTAAACATGTGAGATAAACAATTCAAGACTTGAAAAGGGAAATAGAAACAATGAAGAAGACGTGAACACAGGGAATGGTGGAAATAGAAAATCTGAGTAAACAAACAAGAGACACATGCAAGCATAACCAACAGAATAGGAGAGACGGAAGAGAGAATCTCTGGTGTAGAGGATACAATAGAGGAAACAGATTCATCAGTCAAAGAAAATACCAAAGCCAAAAAGGTCATAATGACAAATGTCCTGAACATCTGGGACAAAATGAAAAGGCCAAACCTAAGAATAATTGGGATAGAAGTAGGAGAAGAACACCAACTCAAAGTACAGAACAATGTATTCAACCAGATCATTGAGGAAAACTTGCCAAACTTAAAGGAGGCTATACCTACTAAGATACAAGAAGCCTCTAGAACACCAAAGAGACTAGAACCACCCCCCAAAAGGCCGCTTGCCACATAACAACTAAACAACTAAAGAAACAGACTAAAGAAAGAATATTATGAGCAGCAAAGGAAAAAGGCCAAGTGACTTATCAAAGCAAACCCATCAGAACAGCACCGGTCTTGTCAATTGAGACTTTGAAAGGCAGAAAGACCTGCACAGATGTAATGCAGACACTAAGAGACCATGGAAACCTGCCTAGACTAATACACCCAGCAAAACTTTCAATCACCATATGCTGAGTGTACAAGGCATTCCAAGGCAAAACCAGATTTGAACACTACCTGTCCACAAACACAGCCCTACAGAAAGGAATAGAAGAAAAACATCCATTAACCTCCTGTCCTTGGCTTAATTAGACCCTTATTTAAACACATCAGGAGTATTTGTACATCTGATATTACTGACTCTAAGGACACCCATCCAATCATTTTCCCCATTTTGTAGGTAAGGTACCAAGAGAGAGGGGCTAACTCATATACTAAACATCTGGGAGCTACACAAATAAAACCTGCAGGGCAGCTCAATGATTACCTGCAGTCCCACATCGGTCTTCCAGACACTTACAATATGCAGCAGCATTGACACACATTAATCACATGTCAATGGCCATTTCTGGCATTCTGTGTCCTGTGAAATCAAACATGATTAGTAAAGCCACCTGGGAGTGAAAAATACTTGCCTATTTTTCCCTTCTAGGAAGTCCAAATTTTAGTGACCTCCAGTTGACAGAGAATTAACTCACTTTAGAAATTCTTATGTTTCCATGGCAACTAAAGATGAATGGTGGATTATGAGCAAGGAACATATCTTCCTAGTCATACTTAGCCATAAAGGACCAGTGTGTTTAACTTCCCTTTGTATGTGAATAGTCTTTAAAAGAGGAATTTACTTTTGAAATCATGCATTAAATAAGCACAATAATGCCTGATGGGCATAGCACAGATAGTTATTTGAAATGGAGTCAAAGAAGTTCTTATCCCCCATCCCTTTCCATCTGTTATGTGTGTGGAAGAAGGATAGACATTTTACTTTGAGCAAAGTGTGTTCATTGGAGATTTTGGGGCCATCGTACCTTCTGGAAACATCTTAGATATAGACACAAATTAGATATTGCCTATATATAGATTATATATTATATAAACAGATTATATATATAGCAGATTATATGTGTATAAAACCATGGGGTATTTTGTTTTGAATAATAAAATATCCTTCATTTATATTTCTGTGTTTTCCTTCAAACTCTGTTACATTGAGGATATTAGTTAAGGGTTTTATTGCTGGGTAAAAGCACCATGACCAAATTCAACTTGGAGAGGAAATGGTTCATGTGGCTCTCATTGCTACAACAGATTAGGGCAGGCACTCAAGGCAGAAACCAAAGACAGAAAATGAATCAAACAGGAGACAAGGAAAAACAATGCTTACTGAGTTCCCCCCTCCCATAGCAAGCTCAATTTGCATTTTTATATCATCCATGACCAGAGGCCCAGGTTTTCTACTGCCCACTATCTGCCAGGCCATCCTACATAAGTTACTACCCAAAAAAATTATTAAGCAACAAACAGTCATATATACTTTAAAACAGGCAATTTGATGGAGAGAATCCCTTAATTGAGCTTCTTCTTTCTAGGTAATTCTTAAGTATTTTGTTGTTGTTGGTTTTTTTTTTTTAATTTATTTTGTTTTTCTCCCAGCTCCAATTAGACCAATAGCTGAGTTTGGACCTAAAGAGGCCCCTTGAAACAATAAGCAGAAAATGGACCAATAGCAACTTGCTCAGACACAGGGATCTCATAACTATTAGAGGAAAAGATGGGCAGACATCAATGCAACAATACATACAACAGCATAAAGAACAATATGGAATCACCAGAACCTAGCCTTCTCCAACATGAAAACCTGAACGTGACAATGTATAAGAAGCAGAAGAAAGCAACTATAAAAATAGCTTCATGAAGATGCTACAGGCCTTTCAAGAAAAAAATGAAAAATTCCCTTAAAGAAATTGAAAAAAAGGCAAACAAAAAATGGGAAAAAATCCACAAAGAAATTGAGAAAAGGCAAACAAAAAAGTATAAGAAATCAACAATTCCATTAAAGAAAGCCAAGAAAACCATGAAAAAGCAATTAAACATGTGAGAGAAACAGTTCAAGACCTGAAAAGGGAAATAGAAACAATGAAGATGACATAAACACAGGGAATGGTGGAAATAGAAAATCTGAGTAAACCATCAGGAAACACAGAAGCAAGCATAACAACCGAATAGGAGAGATGGAAGAGAGAATCTCTGGTGTAGAGGAAACAATAGAGGACATAGATTCCTCAGTCAAAGGAAATACCAAAGCCAAAAAAGTCATGATGCAAAATGTCCCAAAAATCTGGGACACCATGAAAAGTCAAAACTTAAAAATAATAGGGTAGAGGGAGAAGAATACCAACTCAAATGCACAGAAAATATATTCAAGAAGGTCACTGAAGCAAACTTTCCCAACTTAATGAAGCAATACCTACAAAGATACAAGAATCCTGTAGAACACCAAACAGACTAGACTCCCCCTCCAAAACGGTCACTTGACACATAATAATTAAACATCAAAAATACAGAATAAAGAAAGAATATTAAGAGCAGCAAAGGAAAAAGGCCAAGTGACTTATAAAGGCAAACCCATCAGAATAACACCAGACTTGTCTATGGAGAATTCAAAAGGCTCAAGGACCTATACATTTTTCAAATATTTCCACAACTTGGAAAATTAATACCTGCCAAACACAACAATTTTTTTCACTGCTATTATTAACTTTTTAAAAATTAATGGAAACATTTGTTGTTTCGGGTTTTTTTGTTCTTTTTCTGGGGGTTTTTATTTGTTTGATTTTGATTTATTTTCTCTACTCTGAATTATGCTTATTCCTCTCTTGTTTTTTTTTACTATGAGATTTTCTATTCACTTTACATACCAACCACAGATTCCCCTCTCCTCCCTTCTCCCACAAACCAGGTTTCTCCCCTCCCACCAACACACCCCCATTTCCTACCTCCTCCAAGGCAAGGTAGTAAGCAGAGCCTGGTACATTCAGTTGAGGAAGAGCCAAGACCCCCCTCCCTGCACCAAGGCTGCACAAAGTGTCTCACCATAGGCACCTGGCTCCAATATCCAGGCTCATGCACTAGGGACAGGTCCCAATCCCACTGCCTTGGTGCCCCCTAAACAGTTCAAGCTAAACTACTATCTTGCTTATACAGAGGGCCAAGTCCAGTACCATGGGGGCTACATAGGTATTGGGCCACAGTACATGTATTTCCACTTGTCTGGTTTGTTGACTCTGTATTTTTCCAATCATGCTCTTGATATCTCTTGCTCATGGAATCCCTCCCCTCTCTCATTGATTGGACTAGTGGAACTTTTCTAGGCATGCTGCCTTGGATCACTGCATCTGCTTCAATCAGTCACTTGATGAGGGTTCTTTGATGACAGTTAGGGTATTCACCTATCTGATCACCAGTGTATGCCAGCTCAGGCACCCTCTCTAATACTGCCAATAGTCTATGGTGGAGTCATCTTTGTGGATTCCTAGGAACCTCTCTAGCACTCTGCTTCTCCCTATTGCCATGGTGCCTTCAGTTATCGTGGGATCTTTTTCCTGGTTCTCCTACTCAGTTCCCATTCCAGCTCTAACCTCTCACTCTTCTAAGCTCTCATCCCCCATCCTTTGCCCTCTATTACCCACCCACACCCATTTTGCTCCTGTAGATGTCATCCATTTCTGCATCTCTAGGTTATATCTGTGTCTTTTCTAGGGTCCTCCTTCCTAGCTAACAACCCTGGAGCTATGAGTTGCAGTCAGGTGATGCTATACTTTACATCTAGTATCCACTCATTAGTGAGTACATATCATGTTTGTCTGAGTCTGAGTTACCTCACTCAGGATATTTTCTAGTTCCCTTCATTTGCCTGCAAACCTCATGATGTCATTGTTTATCTCTGCTGAGTAGTACTCCATTGTGTATAGGTACCACATTTTCTTTATCCATTCTTTGGTTGAGGGGCAACTAGGTTGTTTTCAGGTTCTGGCTATTACAAATAATGCTGCTATGAACATAGTTGAGCAAGTATCCTTGTGATAAGAGTGAGCATCCTTTGGGGAAATGCTCAAAAGTGGTATTGCTGGGTCTTGAGGTAGATTGATTCCCAATGTTCTTGAGAAAGATTGCAAATAGATCCATATCTGTCAACATGCACAAAACTTAAGTCCAAGCAGATCAAAAACCTCAACACAAATCTAGTTATTCTGAACCTTATAGAAGAGAAATTAGGAAGTAGTCTTGAACACATTGGCACTGGAGATCTCTTCCTAAATATAACTACAGTAGTACAGACACTGAGGGAAACTATTAATAAATGGGACCTCTTGAAAGTCAGCAGCTTTTGTAGGGCAAAGGCCTCAGTCAATAAGACAAAACAACAGACCAAAGAATGAAAAAAGATCTTCACCAACCCAACGTCTGACAGAGGGCTGATAACCAGAATATATAAAGAACTCAGGAATTTAGACATCAAAATACCTAAAAGTCCAGTTAAAAAATGGGCTATAGAGCTAACCAGAGAATTCTCAATGGAAGAATCTCAAATGGCTGAAAGGCATTTACGGAATTGCTCAACATCATTAGTTATCAGGGAGATGCAAATAAAAACAACACTTGGATACCATCTTACACCTATCAGAATGGCTAAGATATAAATCACTGAACACATTTCATGTGGGAGAGGATGTGGAGCAAGGGAACACTCCTCCACTGTAGGTGTGAATGCCACCTTGTACAGCCACGTTGGAAATCAATACAGCTGTTTCTTAGAAAATTCGGAAACAATCTTCCTCAAGACCCAGCTATACCACTCTTGGGCAAATACCCAAGGAATGCTCAATCTTACCACAAGCACACATGTTCACTTATGTTCATATAAGCATTATTTGTAATAGCCAGAAGCTGGAAACAACCTAGATGCCCCTCAGCTGAAGAATGGATATATAAAACATGGCACATATACACAATGGAGTACTACTGGGTAGAGAAAAAACAATGACATCATGAGGTTTGCTGGCAAATGGATGGAACTAGAAAAAATCATCCTGAGTGAGGTAACTCAGAATCAGAAGGACAAACATGTTGTGTACTCACTCATAAGTGAGAGAAGGTATGGTCAGACTGTAACCCACAACTCCAGAGAGGCTAGCTAACAGGGAAAGACCTTTGGAGGGACACATGGATGGCCCCGGGAAGGAGAAGTGGATGAGATCTCTATGAGTGCCCTGAGTGTGGAGGGGTAACAGGGGGCAAGGGTAGGGAATGAGAACATAGGGAAATGGGAGGGTCAAGGTTAAACAGGGACAGAGTGGGGGGTCAGGAAGGAAGATACCATGATAGATGAGGACATCATGGGAATAGGAAGAGGCTGGGTGCTGGGGAGGCTCTCAGCCATCCACAGGGTTGACTGCACATTGGTCTGCTGGCAATGTTCAGAGGGTCTACTCTTATGACCAGCCTAGCAAATAACCTAGCAG
The DNA here is from genome assembly GCF_903995425.1 of Onychomys torridus. Lineage (NCBI taxonomy): Eukaryota > Metazoa > Chordata > Mammalia > Rodentia > Cricetidae > Onychomys > Onychomys torridus. The sequence goes on along the minus strand of NW_023411768.1, from coordinate 13,170 downwards.
TCAATCACAGAGCCTTTGTCCAGTGACTGATGGAGGCAGATACAGAGATCCATGGCCTGACACCTGTAGTGCATAGCCATCCCAGCATTGGCCTTGAAGTTCCAACCCCCATTGAGGCTTTGGTAATGGTCACACCCACAAGGCAGGGATGAGTGAAGAAGCAGAAGACCCAGGATGGAGAGGGGTGGTCTCTCTTGGTTCTGGGACCTTTCCACAGCGGTGTCCTTTCTAGAGTAATGCTACTTCTCCCATTCTCAATCTACCAAAGTTCTTTGTGTAGGGTTGAGGCCTTATGGGTTTTTCTCTATCCAGTTTGGCACATTCTATGGTATCACCTTGTTCATGTCATGTTTGGGCAGTAATGTTGGTGCGAGTTTATTGAAATAACTTCTGATATATCTGGAGATACAATCTCACAATTCACTCCCTGATACTATGGTTCTTCTAATCTCCCTCTTTCACAATTCTTTCCTGAGCCTAAGATGCATGAATGTTTTGTAGATATGGCCATAGAAACTGGGCTTTATAAAGTGAATTTTGATTAGCTGTGGTTTTCTGTGGAGCTCACTGAATTAGCTTTTTGCTTTTGACTCTTTCACTCCTGTTAAGAAACAGATTTCTAACTAGAGAAGTTGCAGATTTCAAAAAGGTATGGAAACTAAATCTGAGACTTTCCTCTTTTTATTTTGCAATAAATACACTTTCTGTGAAAATATATACAATTTACAGACAAATACATTTTATAGGTTGTTTTGCTTAAAAAATTGTAACTAATGTACTTTTGGCGATAAATAGGCTGATAAACTTAAGAATTATTCAAACCAAGCCCAAGTAGACAGGTCCACATGTCCTGAGGACTTGGACTGTCAAGGAGTGCACCAGCGAATGCTCACAAGATAGCGCCTCCCTTCACATTCTTGTACACTACTGTGGCTTCTAGTTTGGTTGCTCACAGCTTAAATCCATTTTACACAGGTCACCACCATTGTTTGTGCTTCTCTTTCAACACTAGAGGAGTGACACATTCTGCACATTTTATTAAGCTCTATGACTAGCTTGACAACTAGCCACTTTTCTAGACAAGGAATCAAGTCTGTCCATCCATCCACTTTCATTCAATCTACAAGTCCTCCTCTATGGCCTACAAAGTTTGATGAATGAAAACTTTGCTTCTTTCAGATAGTACTCTTCAAGATGGAGCACTTTTCACATGGAATTATTCTTGTTAGCTACAATCTTGTAGTTACGAGCTTTCTTTCTGATTATGTTACTAGATTAGAACTCCTGGACTATTTTTAATTCTTTTTAATTTATTATATTGGTGTTTTAATTTTACACATCAGCCATGGGTTCCCCTGTCCTACCCCTTCCTGACCCCACCCCCACCTTTGCCCCAGTCCCTCTCCTCCATTCCCATCTCCTCCAGAGCCAAGACTCCCCTGGGGATTCAATTCAACCTGGTGGATTCAGTACAAGCAGGTCCAGTCCCCTCCTTCCAGGCTGAGCAAAGAGTCCCTGTCCAAGCCCAAGGTTCCAAACAGCCAGCTCATGCACTAAGGAGAGGTCTGGGTCCCACTGCCTAGGTGCCTCCCAAACAGTTCAAGCTATTCAACTGACTCACATATCCAGAGTGCCTGATCCAGTTGGGGGCTCCACAGCTTTTGGTTCATAATTAATGTGTTTTCATTAGTGTGACTATTTGGTCCCGTGCTTTTCCAAACATGGTATATACTCACTCATAGTAGGATACTAGATTTAAAACAAAGATTGCTAGACAGCTACACTACTCCAGGGAGGCTACCTAGAAAACAGGACCCTAGGAAAGACACAGGGATCACCCAATGACAGAGAAATGGATGAGATCTGCATGAACAACCTGGATGTGAGTGGGGCTAATGAAGGGCAAGTTTCGAGGGAAAGAGAGCTTAGGGGAGCAGGAGATCCCAGCTGGATCAAGAACAGAAAGCGAGAACAGGCAATAACAGACCATGATAAATGAAGACCACATGAGAACAGGAAGAAGCAAAGTGCTAGAAAGGTCCCCAGAAATCCACAATGATACCTCCACTGCAGACTACTGACAAAGGTTGAGAGAAAGCCTGAAGTTATCTAGTCTGGTGATTGGATCGCCTAACACCCTAACTGTCATGCTAGAACTCTCATCCAATAACTGATGGAAGTGGATGCAGAGATCCTCGGCCAGCCCCCAGGTGGAGCTCCTGGAGTCCAATTGTCGAGAAAGAGGAGGGACTGTAAGAGTGTGAATTGTTGAGACCAAGATTGGAAAAGAATGCCTGGAAATTAAAGTCATTGTAGCTTCAAGTTCAAGTTCATAAATGCATTTGTTTTCTCAGAAGCATATAGTTTGATGGCTGGAGTTAAGAGTCACCTGTTGCACTCACAAGGGTATCTAATTAGATATGCCAGACCAGCCCCTACTCCATCAACTCACAAAAAAGCCAGCAGTACATTTCTGATGCCACCTTCTAGGTCTTGTATGTGGAAGAACTCCACAAACCCATCCCAAAATCTTTTGACAAGACAGTCCCTGTAACATGAATTGACAAATGGTCTTATTAATAAAAAAACCCGAGCCAGATATTGTGGTGAGAGCTGAAAGATCAGAGAAACAGAACAAGCTACAACCACCCTCACTTCTCCAACTCTTCAGCCGATTCTGTTTCCAAGAATCCTCAGACTGAAAGCCTCTGAGTTCTCACCCCTGAGGGTCTCTGTTGAACTGAGCTTAGTTCCCGTCTCCTCAAGCATTGTGACTCATGCCTTTAATCCCAGAAAATGAGCCTTTAATCCCAGGGAGTGATAGAAAGCAGAAAGGTATGCAAGGCATGAGGGCCAGAAACTAGCAGCATTTGGCTGGTTAAGCTTTTAGTCTTCAGAACAGCAGTCCAGCTGAGATTCATCAGATATGAGGACTCAGAGGCTTCCAGTCTGAGGAAATAGGATCAGTTGAGGAACTGGCAAGGTGAGGAAGCTGTGGCTTATTCTGCTTCTCTGATATTCCAGAATTTACCCCAACAACTGCCCTCTGGTTTGATTTTATTAATAAGACTCTTTATGATTCCTGCTATGGTGTTCAGATATTGATGGAAATTGCATTGAATTTGCAGATTGCTTTTGGTAAGGTGGCCATTTTTATTATGTTGACCCTACCTATCCATTAGCACCAGAGATCTTTCCATTTTCTGATATTTTCTTCAATTTCTTTTTCCAAAGGTTTAAATTTCTTGTCATATTGGTCGATCACTTGTTTGGTTATAGTTATCCAAAGGTATTTTGTATTATTTGTGGCTATTGTAAAGGGTGATGTTTCTCTGATTTGTTTCTCAGCATATTTATCATTTGTATATAGGAGGACTGAGTGTACAGCCTTGTCTTGTTCCTGATTTTAGTGGAATCTCTTTGAGTTTCTCCCCATTTAATTTCATGTTGGCTGTTGGCTTGCTGTAAGGTGTCTTTATGTTCCTTGTATTCCTGATCTCTCCAAGACCTTTATCATGAAGGGATGTTGGATTTCGTCAAAAGCATTTTCAGCATCCAATGAGATGTTCATATGTTTTTTTTTTCTTTCAGTTTGTTTATGGTGGTTTACATTTAGATTTTTTGTATGTTGAACTATACCTGCATCTCTGAGGTGAAGCCTACTTGATCATGGTGGATGATTTTTTTGATGTGTCCTTAGATTTGGTCTGCTAGTATTTTACTAAGTACTTTTTCATCCATGTTCATGAGGAGATTGTTTTGTATTTCTTTTTCTTTGTTGGGTCTTTGTGTGGTTTGGTTAACAGGGTAGCTGTAGGTTCACAAATGGAAGTTGACAATGTTACTATTGTTTCTATTGTGTGGAACAATTTGAAAATTATTGGTATTAGCTTTCTTTGAGATTATGGTAGAATTCTTAACTGAAACAATCAGCCCCAGGCTTTTTTTTTTTTTTGATTTGGAGACTTTTAATGATGACTTCTATTTCCTTAGGGGTTATGGGTCTTTTTAAATTGTTTATCTGGTCTTTATTTAATTTCAGTATGTGGTACCTATCCAGAAAATTGACTATATTTTTAGATTTTCAAATTTTGTGCAGGACATGTTTCTGAAGTATGATCTGATGATTCTCTGGATTTCTTCAATGTCTTGTTATTTTTCCCTTTTCACTTCTGATTTTGTTAATTTGGATACTGTCTGTCTGCCTTTTGTTTAGTTTGAATAAGGGTGTGTCTATCTTGTTGATTTTCTCAAAGAACCAACTCTTTGTTTCATTGATTCTTTGTACTGTTCTCTTTTCTTATTTTATTGATTTCAGCCTTCAGTTTGATTATTTTCTGGCATCTCTTCATCCTAGATAAGCTTGCTTATTTTTGTTCTCATTTTATGAGACTACAGTTATCCTGATACCTCAACCACACAAACATGCAACAAAGAAAGAGAATTATAAATCAATCTTCCTCATAAACATTGATGCAAATAAAATACTGGCTAACCAAATCCAGGAACACATAAAAAATTATCCAGCATGACCAAGTAGGCTTCATCCCAGGGATGCATGGATGTTTCAACATATGAAGGTCTATCAATGTAATACACCATATAAACAACCTGAAAGAAACAAACCACTTGATCATCTCATTAGATGGTGAAAAAACCTTTGACAAAATCCAACACTCCTTCATGATAAAGGTTCTAGAGAGATTAGGAATATAAGGAACATAAAAAAAACATAATAAAGGCAATTTACAGTAAGCCGACTGCCAATATCAAATTAAATGCAGATAAAATCAAGGCAATTCCACTAAAATCAGGAACAAGACAAGGCTGTACACTATCACCATACTTATTCAACATAGTACTTGAAATTCTAGCTAGAGCAATAATACAACAAAAGGAAATATAGTGGATACAAATTGGAGAGGAAGAATTCAAATTTTCACTATTTGCAGATGATATGATAGTATATGTAAGTGACCCCAAATATTTGACCAAGGAACTCCAACAGCTGTTAAACACCTTCATCAATGTGACAGGATACAAGATTAACTAAAAGAAATCAGTACTTCTCCTATATACAAATGATAAATGGGCTGAAAAAGAAATCATAAAACCATCACACTTTATAATAGCCACAAATAATATCCAATAACTTGGGGTAACTCTAACTAATCAAGTGAAAGACCTGTATGATAAGAAGTTTAAGTCACTGAAGAAAGAAATTGAAGAAGATATCAGAAAATGGAAAGATCTCCCATGCTCATGGATAGGTAGGATTAACATAGTAAAAATGACAATCTTACGAAAAGCAATCTACAGACTCAATGCAATCCCCATCAAAATCCTGAAACAATTCTTCACAGACTTTCAAAGAACAATACTTAACTTTATATGGAAAACAAAAGAACCTAGGATAGCTAAAAGAATCCTGTATAATAAAGCAAGCTCTGGAGGCCTCATGATCCCTGAACTCAAGTTTTACTATAGAGTTATAGTAATAATAACAGCTTGGTACTGGCATATAAACTGACATGTGGACTTATGAAATCTAATTGAAGATCCTTACATTAATCCACATACCTATGAACATATGGTTTTCAACAAAGAAGCCAAAACAGTAGCAGGGAAAAAAAAGAAAGCATCTTTACCAAATGGTGCTGGCATAATTGGATGTAAATATGCAGAAGGTTGCAAAGAGATCCATATCTTTTGCCATGCACAAAACTCAAGTCCAAGTGGATCAAAGACCTCAACATAAATCCAGTTACACTGAACTTTAAGGCATCAGCACAGGAGACCACTTCCTAAATATAGCACCAGTAACACAGACACTGAGAGCAAAAAATAATAAATGGGACTTCCTGACACTGTGAAACTTTTGTAGAGCAAAGGACATGGACAGTAAGACAAAATGACAGCCTACAGAATGGGAAAATATCTTCACCAACTCCATATCTGACAAAGGGATGATCTCCAAAATATATAAAGAACCCAAAAAGCTAGACTTCAAAATATTGAACAATCCAATTAAAAAATGGGCTACAGAGCTTAACAGAGAATTCTCAACAGAAGAATCTCATATGGCTTAAAGATATTTAAGAAATCGCTCAACATCCTTAGTCATCATGGAAATGGAAATCAAAACAACTCTGAGAGATTATCTTATACCTGTCTCTATGGCTAAGACAAAAAACACTGAAGACAGCTTATATTGGAGAGGATGTGGAGCAAGGGGAACATTGCTCCACTCTTGGTGGAATGCAAACTTGTACAGCCACTCTTGAAATCAATATGATGGTTTCTCAGAAAATGGAGGATAAATCATCCTCAAGACCCAGCTATACCACTATTGGGCATTTACCCAGGGAATGTACAATTTTACGTCAAGGACACATGCTCAGCTATGTTGATATCAGCATTATTCATAATAGCAAGAACATGGAAACTACCTAGATGCCCCTCAACTGAAGAATGGATAAAGAAATTGTGGCATATATACACAATGGAGTACTACTCAGCAGCAAAAATACAATGATATCATGACATTTGCAGTCAATTGAATGTAACTAGAAAATGCTGTGGGATGTTCTGTATGTCAAATGTGTTCCTCTGATTGGGTAAAATAAAGTACTGATTGGCAAGTAGTCCAGCAGGAAGGACAGGGTAGGCAGGACAAGGAGGAGGAGAATGATGGGAAGTGGAAGGCAGAGAGAGACTGCCAGCTGTCGCCCTGACAAGAAAAAGATAAGGTAATGGTAAGCCATGAGGCACGTGGCAAAGTATAGATTAATAGAAATGGGCTAAATATAAGAGTAACAGCTAGAAAGTGGTAGGCCTGAGCTAATAGCCAAGCAGTTTAAATAATATGAATGTCTGTGTGTTTGTTTTATAAGTGAGTTGTTGGACTAACAGGGCTTGGCGGAGGCTGGAGAGAAGCTCTCCAACTACAAGAAAATATCATCCTGAGTGAGGTAACCCAGACTCAGAAGGACAAACATAGTATGTACTCACTAATAAGTGGATATTAGATATGAGAGAAGGGATGGCCAGACTGCAACCCACAGCTCCAGAGAGTCTAGCTAACAGGAAAAGACCATAGGAGGGACACATGAATGGCCCAGCAAAAGAAAAGTAGATGAGATCTACAAGATCTGACTGGGAGTGGGGGAGTGATAGAGGGTGAGGAGTGGGGGAGGAGTACATAGGGAAATGGGGGGGTTGAGCTGGAATAGGGATAGAGTGGGTGAGCATTTATCGAGGGCTATGGGGGTCCAGCTCCTTGATAGTCCCCTCCCAGGTTCCGGGAAGAATCTACAACCAGCTGATAATTAATTTTTGATGAAAAGATACAAATCTATGTACACGAAACTCCTTAGTTCATACAATTTATTATTCTGTGATAGTTTTTTCTGTACTCTGCTTCTATTCTGCTTTCATGTCTAGCTCCTTTCTTGCCTGATTTCTCTCTGTATTTATCTATTGTCTCCTCTAGTTTCTATCTTTATTCCTTCATCTAGTTCTGTCCCTTCTAGGTTCTCATCCATCTAGTTCTTTCCCCTATCAGCTCCTCTTCCATCTCCTTCTCTCTCATCTGGCTCTTCCTCATCTTGTTTTTCCCCATCTGGCTCTTCCTCATCTTCCATCTTGTTCCTCTATTACACTCTTCTAGCACTTCAATCACAGCTTCCCCATCTCAGTTTGTTCCTCTAAAGTTCTTACCCATCTTGTTCTTCCATTCTCTCTTCTCCTCTCTTCTCCATCCTGTAACCTGAAGTCCCTGTATTTGAAGGGAGGGTCCGAGATAAATTGTGTAAAGCTATTACTTAACATCCACCTCACCTAGGCAATGTCTCCTTGTGGAATTTACCTTTAGCCAGGAGACTTGCATGTGGGCTGTTATCACTGTTAGTCCTTGAAAGTTGGGTGTCAACCTAGGTGGTGACTCGTGTTGGTCCTTGAAAGTGGCTAAGGGAGATATCTGATTCCAGAGAAAGCCTTTCCTGAGGCTGTTCTCCAAATTCCTGGAATATGTAGGTCCAGAGTCCACACTGTTAGCCCTTCTAGGGAAAAGTCAGTTGGGAAAACTATGAAGGCACATATGATTTTCATAACAGAATACAGCTGATAACAAGCCAAATAACACCAAAACCTCCTTGGAATTTGGCTTCCTCTGGAGGAATTCCATGATCCCACCAGGTAGTGACTTTGCCATAACCAGCTGAGTTCTTATGACACATTCCTGTGGCCTGCAGCAGGCAGGGAGGGAGATACCATGATAGATGAGGACATCATGATAATAGTAAGAGGCAGGTTGTTGGAGAATCCCTCAGAAATCCACAAGAATGACCCCACCTTTTACTGCTGACAGTGGTCCAGAGGGTGCTGGAGTGGTCTACTCTGGTGACTTGTCTAGGTAATAACTTAACTGTCATCATAGAGTCTTTGTCCAGCGATGGATAGAGGCAGATGCTGAGATCTATAGCCAGGCACCGGGCTGAGCTCCAGGAATCCAAATGATGAGAGAGAGGAGGGACTTTGCAGGCAGGAGACATGAAGAGCATGATGGGAAGATGTACAGAGATGAATGGCCACACTAATGGAAGCCCATGAGCTGTGGAACCCCCATGAGACTGGACTAGGCCCTCTGCATATGGAAGATGCTTGTTTGGCTAGAACTGCATGGGGGGCACCCAGGCAGGGGGATCGGGATTTCTCCCTGGTCTGTGGGCAGAGTTCTGGGAATCCAGTGCCTGTGATGTGATGCCTTTCACAGCCATGGTGCAGTGGGAAGGGGCTTGGACTTGCGTAGGCTCAGTGTGCTAGGCTCTGCTGACTCCCCATGGAGGACCTTGATTTGGGGGATGTGGGGATGCAGGGTGGCTTGGGAAATAGAGCTGGGGGGTGCTAGGACGGAGGAGGGGGTATATGTGGATGGTATGTGGAGTGAGTAGAAAATTTCTTAATGAAGAAAATTGAAAAAAATGAAAAAGTATTAAATTATTAAGAAAAGAAAGAAGGTTCTGAAAGATACAATCACCTCTTTATGTTCATAGCAGCATTAATCCTATGCCAAAAAAATGAATGCTTTCATATGAATCGTGCCTCCAAACAAGGAGCATAGACATTTAAGGCTCAACACAGAGAGAGGCATGATACTGTAGCTGTCTGACACATCTGCTTACATATCCAGATATATAAAATGTTTCCATCAGAACTTAATGAGTTTGGCAACAAAGTACATCATGAAAGCTTAAAAATTCATTATACTGTTTAATTCCTGATTTCCACATTCAGAGGGTCCAACAGAGTACAGAAGAGCAAAATGACAGTTGAATCAGGCAACATTCTCCTTAGGACAGAATATATCTGGAATTCTTTATGAATGTAGTGTCTGAAACATCTCCCAAAATTGAGATATAGACTACTGGCCTCTGAAATTTATACTATAGAAGACATTGCTAGTGGATTCAAATAAGCTTTGTGCTCCTCTGAGATATTACACAGACCTTGTGCCTTGAAAGGCACAAGGCTTTGTGATCTTCCTGATAGACAACAGATCCCTCCTGCTGGTGGGTTTTTGAATGACTGACTATGGGGTAAAAAAGGCCAGTAGAAGAACACTTTGGCCCTGAGGCTAGATCCCAAAAACCACAACCTGATCCTAAGCAACTCAGGAATTGAAATCCAAACAATCCCTGAGTATGAAATTCAACCAATCTCTGAACTTGTTGCAAGCTCAGGAATTGAGATCCTCGTAATCTCCACCCTGTAAATCTCTGCCACTAAGAAACTGTATATAAGCCCTATATATACACGTGTTCATCTTGAGGTTGCCTCCTCCCACCCTGGCCAAGCAGAGGCAGCGACTTTCCAGGATTCCTCCCTCCCAATAAATCCCTTGAGTAAAGTTTGTTGTAACAACTTTGTTTCACCAGAGCACAGCAGAACTGCCATATTTCTGTGGGAAAACTCATTTAGCAGAGCAGAGCTATAAAAATGTTTGCCAGAGCAGAGCAGACCTGTAAAGGCTCTCACCAGAGAAGAGCAGAACCAGAGCATAACTGTAACTCTGGCTGGGTAAACTTTCCCTAGCTGGAGCCTAATTGTTACACTCTGGGTAGGCTAAGCAGAGTTGTAACACTTCTCTGGAGCAGAGTGGAATAGGGCTGTAACAACCTTGCTGGAGAAACCCTTCCCTGATAGAGCAAAGTTGATATATTTGAATTAGCAAAACATTTCTCAGAGCAAGGCATGTAACACTTTTCTTGGGAAAACATTTCTCACCAGAACAGAGCTGTAACACATGTGTTGAGATACCTTTCCCTTCAGAGCTGTAACATTTCCAATATGCCTTGGCTTCTGACTACCAGGATACCTTTCCCTTGTGAGCTGTAACACTTACACTGATAGATTCCTTCAGAAGACACCCATCACTGCTGCCTTCCTTTGCACAGTTCTCAACTTTCAAGCATTAATCACAATCAGGATAAATGGTCCATTGAACATTCCCTTCAAAATTGTTTTTGTTTCCTTCCCAGCTTTACAGAGAACTGAGTAGTGTTCTTAGGCACGTTGAAACCCTCTTGGCTGAACCTGTCATATCTCCATAGTTTCTCCATTCACTTACAAACATTGCTTCTACAAAGATTCCTAAATAAATTCTCTTATACACCGATCTGTATCTCCAGCACTATGACATATAGATCTATAAAGTCATGTTCACTCTGCTGTCAATTTTAGAGAAACACATAGCATTTTAAATGATGTAAACATATCAGAAAAGTATAAAAACAAGAATGACAATGTCTCCCTTACTCAAGTGCTTTCCTTAGGTATGTCTTTTTGTGTGTCTTTTATTATATTATCACTTTCCATGTCCATAAACAGGCATGCCAAGAATATTATTTCTTTTTGCTTCTCTTTTCTAATAGTTCAGACAGATTAACCTACTCTTGTAAAGATCACGCAGTATTATACTACAATGTAGGTAAATGACACCTTGAGTGTTCTTCTGATTAGTATTCTCATTCAAGTTATTCATGTAATTTCTGCTTTGTAAACAGAGATGAAATAAGCAACACCTTACATCTATATTGAAAACTCTTATCTCAACATTAAACCCAAGTATTGAAATTCCTGGTCAATAAATATGAACATTTCTGCATTAAAAGAGTACTATGAAATTATTGTCCATAACATGATGCAATGGGGAGTCCTTCCAAAGTCATGCATTTCTGCCTTATTCTGTTATCTCACTTCCCCTGTGTTTCTGGATTGAATCTGTACTTCTTCAAACTCATCTTCTGATTTGTTGATGTGATGGAGTGGATCATCAGACAGACTGGCTTCTTTTGTAGCCTCTTATATTGGGGTTTGGAATAATCCTTGCAAGCAGACTTTACTTGTGTTTGGGCAAAATTGTTCAGCCTGCTTGCATTGGATTCTGGGAAGTATATTACCACCAGGAGTTCTGTTACAAATTCTTGTGAACATGACTTGCACCATTTCATCTGAATTTCAGTATATAATGTACGTGGTGTTATTGGCTATTTTAATGAAGCGTGTCGTCCCAATTTTTAGCTATTAGAGTCAGGGTTATCAACACCTCATTCTGGGATATCTTACTACTTTGCTATAAGATTTATTATTTCTCATTTGTGGTTCTCAGCAGGCTTTTCAACATTGTTTCCATGACCTGTAACCATGTCATAGATATGGCCAAATTGTTCTTAAATTTCTACCCACCTTTGCCATTAAGAAAGAAGCTCTGATGAGCACCGCACTCACACTCATGTGCTCCCAGTAGGGAATCTTGATAGCCACCCTGTAACACTTTGATGTGTTTATGTCTTTCTATGAGATATGCTCATTGAAACTATAGGGTCAACTGAATTACCAATGTGCTTACAAAGAGGCTGATCAAAAGGCATGAAGTTATACTCTGGAATTTGCACCCTCCACCAGAAATTCCTAGATGATATTTTCTACACTAACTCAGTACCCTTGTAGACAACTTGTTATTTAAAATAAAATATAACATAGGTCTCTCAGTGTGTATAAAGTTTATATCCTCTTCTACCTGTCATATGTGTTCATTTCTTTAATGGTGTTCACATCCTGAACTCTGTAGGCCACTATGATGTGTTTAGATATTCCCAACACTCTCTGGTAGGCAAAAGTGATGTTAAATAAAAATGTCATGAATCAAAGGATAATCCTTAAGTAATAATAATCCTTTGTAGTTCAATTGAAAAAATAATACACAGGAACATAGCCCTGTTTACAGATTGTAGACACTTAACTTCTGTTGTATCCTGAGGGCAGAGTAGGATTTATAACCCTTGACACTGCTGTGTGTTAAGGCTCCTTTCTATGATTAGGAAAGCCAATGTATATATTGAGGGTGTTTAGTGCCATCTGTAGCCTTGTCCAACAAGATAACAGTGGTCATATTCTCTCACCTTGCTCATGAATATCTGAAATGCCCAGGAATTTCCAGTGTGCACTGCTGGCCAAAGGGATTGCTGTGAAGAAATACTGGGCTGGATATGGGCTGGATCCAGGCATTAAGAGCTTTCTGATTGTTAGAGGATTTTGTCCTCTAACAATTGTCCACAGAACCTCAGCTCCTTTAATAGCCCTGACCAATCGCCTGTGGATCCCAGCAGCCTCTGGCAGGCAGGGAGGCACAGGCTTGATTGGGTCCTGTGTTGTTAGCAGCTGGCTCCGCCCCCTTCGCCCTGTGGTTCATGATGGGGGCCATGGCCAGGGGGCTGGTCCACCAGCTTGGCGTTGGGGGGGGGGCGGCCAGTGCCTGGATGTGGGTAGGCAGCAAGAGCCAGATCCTGAGCCAGAGACAAGGCTACTGCATAGTATGGTCTCTGGCGCAGTAGGATGAGCCAGCCAGCAGATCCAGGAGCCATCTCCTGAGCTGGTAAAGCAAGCTGTTGGTAATTACAGAAAACCTACCACGAGACTCATCTAAGTTTGATGAAGAGTCAGCACTGTGGATTTTAATACAGAGGGAGTCGGGGCTTGGCCCTTAATTGTCCAGGTGCAGATGACTTCCTGCTGCACTAGCAAGTTGCTTCCAGAGTAGCCTTGAACTTCTGGAGCCAAGAAATTCTCCCACCTCCGCCTTCTGAGCTACTGAGACTATAGGCACATGCC
>NW_023411767.1:0-8378 GCF_903995425.1 Onychomys torridus | reverse complement strand
ACATACTATTAATTGAACAATGGCTAACTCTGTGCCAAATTATATCTTTTTTAATTAGGTTAATATAAAATGTGAAAATTCCATTTTTCAAATTGTGTTTCTGAATTAAGATTCAATATCAAGCCCCATGTGGCCACTAGTAGAAATAGATACTGTGATACAGTTCACTTAAATTATTTAGCTTCAGTGTTTGACTATAACTTCGAAAATTGTTGTATACCCTACTTTGTTTTAACACTTCTAACTCATTTCTGAACGTTGTTTTGAGAAATGTACTGTTGGAATAGGAAAGGAGCATTAAAATTTCTAACTTCAGGACTGGAGAGGTGGCTCAACAATCAAGAGCACTTGCTATTCTTCCAGAGGACCTGGGTTCAATTCCCAAACCCACATGGTAGCACACAACTGTCTGTGACTCCAGTTCCAGGGCATCTGATGTAATCTTCTGATCTCCATAGGCACCAGGCATGTGTGTGGTACACATACAAATATGCAGGCAACACCCATATACACATTTTTAAAAAAGAAATTCTAACGTTATTCATAGGAGTGAGACCAAAATAACTGAAATTCTAAATATTGAAACAATGGTATGTAAGTAGAATTTTTTTAAAAAAAGAAGAGAAAACCTTAATTTATTTGATATATGTACCAAGTCTTTACTGTTTTCTTATTTGCCACCTCCTCACCCCTTTTCTGGATGAGTACAATGAACATAATTCTTCATGCGTAATTGGTTAAACCCATTATCCAGAACAACTAGCCAAGACAAAAGGGAATAAATAGGAGGGGATGTGAGATTTCTAGAGTAGGAGATCCTGAAAGGTCCTAAGAGAGTGCTTAGTTCTGACTCTTCAAATGACAGCACATCCAGAGGTCACGAGATGGGGGGCAGGTTTGTTCAAGATCATGCTGCTGACTAGCAAGACTAGTATGAAAACTCAGGGGTCTTCCTTTCAGTCAATGTTACAAATAATGTTGATTGTGACAGCACGCTACATTTTCAAATACCTGTGTGTAAGCTACACATGGTGGCACAGGGAGATCCTAGTTTTAGGCCAGCCTGTGCTATACAGGAGGACCCCATCTCCGAAACAAAAGATATTGTATATGCATATATGCATTAACATAGATTTTTTTATGGTTCTGAGTATCAAACCCAAGATACTGTTGTATGCTAGGCAAGTACTCTACCTCTGAACTATATCCCCAGCCCTTAGAAAGCCTACTTCATACACAGTATCATAGAATCATATTGGTAGGTTCAGTCTTAACATGTCATTTAAGTTGGTTTACTTCTGTGCCTCAATTTTAAGCTTCATCAGTAAAATAAAAAAAAAACTCTTTGCAAGATTATTATGAAGACTAAGAACCTCCTTAAAATGGAGTATAGATAATATTAATACACAATAATCACATATTAAATATCTGTTGTATGTATGGCTAGTACATTTCTGCTGTCTTTATAGTCTTCATATACCTTTAGTGGGTTTTTGTTGTTGCTGCTGCTCATGTGATTTTATTCTGGTTTCTTTGTTGTTTTGAAGTTATTTTGTCTTTGTTTTTGAGAGAGAGTCTTACTATGTTGCCCAGGCTGGTCTCCAAATTCCTGGGTTCAAGTAATCCTACCTCAGCATATTCCAAGAATCTGAGGCTACAAGTGCTTACCATCAGCCTAGCTCACGACAGCCCTTTGAATATCATGCTACTTCTGAAATATATAGTAGCCTAAATAACTCTTGTCTCTCTTTTGTTCAAACTTAAGACAATTTTTGTTGTATATGATTAGTTTGTTTAACAAATAAAGACTACTAACATTCTTGATTTGAAGTGCATTATACTTGTTCAAAGACCAAGATTTTTATATTTTAGCAGTCCTTGGGATCAAACCCAGAGCCTTCCCCATTCTAAGCAAGTGTCTCTTTAAATGCATTACTACTAACAGTGAAAACAACAAATTGCTAGGGTTTACTGTATCACAGGCAGTGTTCTAAGCATCTTCCAGATTGTAATTCTTAAAATCCTTAAATTAGATACTTTTTATTACTGTCACTCCCATATTACAAATAAGGATACAGAGAGAGGCACAGAGAAGTGAAATAATTTTCTCTAGTTCACACAACTGAAAACAAAGTAGCTGAAATTCACATCCCAATTATTTGGCCCTAGAACCTGTGCTATTAATATTATTTTTTATTTTATTTATTTATGTCGTTTTTTAGGTATGAGTGCTCTGTTTGCATGTATGCCTGGGTACCAGAAGTGGAAATCAGATCCCATTAAATTCTGGACCCAGGTCCTTGACTCAGATGTCACAGTGCCCATCTGGAAGCTTCAGCAGACAGACAGAGACTTGGAAGAAAGTTATCACTATCTCCATTCCTTTTGTTTTGTTTTTGTTTTGTTTTGTTTGCCTGGCTATTATCTCTGTTCTTTAGTGAGAACTAATCTCCCTCTATTCCTTCAAGACATCCCAGAGAATTCTAGATACCTGTAATTTCAGCTTGATCCAGCTTTTGTCTTTGACCTAAGTAGTACCTTCAGTTTCTTCAGCCTCAGGACAGATGTCTTCATACCTTCTAGAGTCCATGTTAGTATCAACACAGTTGGGTGTCTAGATGGGAAACTTGGCCATGGGTAGATAGGCAATCATTTGGTCATCAAACACTATTTTGTCCACTCAGTGTTTATAAAAGTTTAGATATCCTGAAAGATTACTAGATGAATTACTGTGAGGAAGAGAGCAAGAGGAAGCTGGTAACACTGAAGAATAGATTGCTGGCTTCACACCTGTAAAGAAGAGAAGGCAAGAAAAAGGACTAGGCTTCAATGCAGGGCCAAGACAACCTCAGCCAGTCAGTGCAGGTTCTCCAGCCAAAGGTTTCTGTTAAACAAGTCCCATGTCTCATAGAAATAGGCCTATGTTGGTATGATGAGAACAGTTCACAAGGGTAGCTTCCATGTGAACATGGGAGGAAAAGATACAGAGGAATGGCTAGCCAGATTGTCCATCAGCTGTGCTGCCCACATTAGGAGCTAGGGTCTCGCTGTACATCTCTGGCTAGGTGGGGACACAGTATATAGACCAGGCTTAAGAGATTTGCTTGTGTTCTGGCATTAAAGGCATGTGCCACTATGCCAGCTCAAAAGCATGTTTTTATGGCACCACATTGTTGCATCAGAAGTGATCAGGACATGTAGAGTCCAAACCTCTAAATGAGCTGGGTGGTGGTGGTGCATGCCTTTAATCCCAGCACTCGGAAGGCAGAGTCAGGCGGATCTTTGTGAGTTCGAGGCCATCGTGGTCTACAAAGCGAGCTCCAGGAAAGGTGCAAAGGTACACAGAGAAACCCTGTCTCAAAAAACAGAGAGAGAGAGAGAGAGAGAGAGAGAGAGAGAGAGAGAGAGAAAGAAAGAAAGAAAGAGACAATGAAAAACAAAATGAGTAAATGTGCTTTGGTGAATAAGACCTGATAATAAGGACTGACTGGAAACCTGGCTAAGTCTGGTGGGAGGAAAGGCCTCTTTGCTGTGGTTTGATTAGTAGTATGAAAATAGTTGTGCTTTTAATTCTGCTGGATATCTCTGCAGTTCTTTGTGATTCATATAGCATGTGCCTCTCATCTCTTCTCGCTGCCTCATATCTAACAGGGTAATGGAACTAGCATTGCACAAGCTATGACAGGCCTTTGTAGTACCTATGATATTAATGTGTTTGCCCTCCTGGTCATATTAAAATTATAGCTCTCCTTTTTTGGATACTAGTGGGAAAAAAGTAGAGATGCTAAAACATGAAGAGAAGACTTGTGGGGCGAGTGGGAGGCTAGAGCAGTAGCAGCAGACGACGACTGTGGCTTCAAAATAGAGGCAGTGGCTAAGGAGGAGCTGCCAGCTGCAAACTCAGTCCTTCCAAGCTCACATGCCCGCAGTCCTTGACTTATCGCACAAAGGACAGTTGACTACATTTACACCCTGGGAGAGGTACTGTCTAGTCAAGCACTGAAAGTTTGGGGACCAGAAGTTCAAGATCTCCTTCCATACCAGACTGCTCCTACAAATGAGATACTGAGAGAGATTTTAGAGCACATATGTGCGGGAACTATGGGTGTTTCTTTCTAGAAAACTTTAGTAGTCTTTACAAACTTTACAAATTAAGTTTAGGCTCACTCAGTTTCATAGAAAGCACACCAAGATTCAGGCTCCAAATCTCAAGTACCTTCTCTAACATCACACTGCCTCTCCTGAAGCCAGTGTTTCCGTTTAGATGCTTTTGCATGCTTCCTAGTTCCCTAGGGAAAGTAGAGCTCTTAGACTCCCAATCCAACATCCAAACTGATCAGCTTAAGCTATTGTTCAGTTATCCCACTGCTAATGATTCTCTGTGAGCTCCCACAGTTCTGTCTGACACTGCAGTTGACACCAGTTGCCACACTGTCTTAGTGAGAGTCCCTGTGAAAGGAGCAAAAACTCTCCTTTACAAAGTTGATTAGCTTTAAGTATTGCTAATGGTTTTTATATTTTTGTGGAAAGTTTTCAAGGTTCAAAATACATCCCTAAAATTTATGGTACCCAATAGATAGATTGATTCCCCCCAGGAATACTAATGGGTTCCCAGAGTTCCTTAGGGGGAGGCTGAAAGGACTCCTGTGAATATAAGTGAGCTCTTTGCTTCTGTGGTGTGAGCTTATAAATCAAGGATAAGATCCACCCTTTGAGACTGGCCTGCAATTTCTAGTATAGTGCCTACAGTAAATGCTCATGACTCCCAAAAATTATAAGTGTTTCATTCTAGTGGTTGCAAAAACAAATGGCCTTAGGTTCCATGCCCAGTACTATTTCCCCCACCCAACCCCCCATAACAGTTTTATTTCAAGTATAAGGGAGCACTTTGAGGGAAGTACCTTCCAACAGGGACCCATAACCAATCTAATCCCCCAAGAAAGGAACAGGAGAAAGGAAGGTAGGTGTGCTTGGTCAGGTGAGAGCAAAGCTTGTTAACATGACCACTCTCAAATAAGCAGGACAGTCCCTAGTTAAATAAAACTTACTGTCCAAAACCAGAAACATACACAGCCCAGTACACTTCACACAGGGAACATAGTGTGAATTTTGAACCTAGGGCTGCTCTTTCATTCTGCTGATCCAGGGAGGAAAAAATTCTGACAACTGATTTCTTACACAAATCCAAGCTTTCGATAGGCCTGGAACACTGTGCTAAGCATTGTCAGAGAAACAGTGATCTAGAGCCTGATTTCTAAAGCTTGTAGTCTTGTTTTATGGCAGATTTGTGAATTCCCAACTAACATACACACCGAAACTAAGTACTGTGAAAGATGAGAAGAAAGGCCTGAATAATTCCAAACAGAGATCTGATGCAAGGCATTTATGTCTCTAAGCAGGGAGAGTAATGTGGGGCAAATAGTTCTCTAAGGATATGTAAACAAGTGCCACAGCACTAAGCTACAGCCACTCTCTGCCTTTCCCCTGTGCATTTTACAGAATCAATTCCTGCTAATATATACCTCAGGATCATATGCGCTAAGGTCAGGATGTTCTAACTTGGCTGTCCTAAGCACTGAGATGTTCTTTCTAATATTTTTCCGTAGAGGCACTTAGAGAATTGTAGTCACTGAAAGGTCTCCTGGGATCTCATGTTTCTGTCAGTCTCTGCCACCTCTTTCAACTTCCTCTGCTTTGTGGTGATTATAAACACTAGAAAACATATATTTGAACTTGGATAATTATTTATAGTAGTCTTTAAGTTTGATCTAACAGATGTTTACTTACTGCACAACTTTGAACAAAACAACCCTCCAGCAAGCCAGTGTTCTGGTGGTCAGATCTTATGATTTCTTATAGATATACACACTATGGAGAATACCACCTCATTCATAGTGACACAACTTTCTTTGGAACCAAGAGATTTGAATTCTAATTCCACAGTTCATTTCTGATCTCAATGTAGAGCCTTGGACAAGTAGTTTCCCTTCTCTGGGCCACCAATCCTTGAACTGTAAATGAAAGATTTGGGGAAGAATAGCAGTCGTAAATGAAGAATTGGACTCCAGAGAATCTTCCATTTGCCACTTAATAAGGTTATTCAGTGGAGCCCTTATAGTTATTTGCTTTTATACTTAGGAATTACTTCCTTAATTATGGTATGTATCTAAAGGCTCTGAGAATTATGCCTTTGTAAATAATTTGAAGCTTGTGGTTCTGAGTTCAAATGACTGGGAACTGCCCATCCAGCCTTGTCCTTCATACTTGTCAGTGGTTCTGAATCTTTTTCGTTCTCTACCCATCTGGTTTTCTAGTTAGCTTTAAATAGGAATACTCACCACTTAGAATTCTCTACAGTTCTGTTTTCAAAACTCTTTCATCAACCATTTTCTCTTGTTAGACCTTTAGAAGTTCACCTCTACCATCCCACTTCTTGGAATAAAAACCAACAACAATTTATTGAGAATTAAATAATTGCTTTTTATTGAATGGGTGCTATAGTTGAGTGGTAGAGCACTCAACTAGCATGTATTAGGCTCTGGGTTTGATCCTCAGCAGAGCACAAAACAATATAAAACAAATATGCTGATGCCTGCATTTCCTCTCACTGAATCCTTCAAAGAATTCTGCAGAGCCTCCTTGGCATTTGACATGACAGTGAGGGAAATGAGGCATATAAAGATATTAAAAGTTTTGCCCTGAACAAAAGGGAAGTGATTTTAGAACTTGGATCCACGTCTTTAGAGTCTCTTCCAGTGTTCTTTCTGTTACTTGTTGCTTGGGAATTAGTTGTGAGTGCTTGTTGTGTGGAGCCAGTCAGAACACAGATGGCTTTCAGTTTACAATTCTGGTGGTACAAAGAGAAGGTTTGGAAGTATTTGTTCCTTCGTTTAACTTTCTGAGCTCTGTAGCTTGGACCTGTGTGTAGGTATATGACTACAGGTGCTTAAAGAGGCCAGAGATGTCAAATCACCCTGGAATTGGAATTATGTGCAGTTGTAAGCTACCCAATGTGGTGCTGAGAACCAAAATCATGTAACTCTACAAAAAGCAGAAAGAGCACTTCCTCACTGGGTAACTAGAAATACTTGGTAAATGCTTAGTAAATAGTAGCTGTAACTTTTGGACACTGTTACTCTCTATGTTCTTGTTAGTTCCCTGTGTAGGATCTAGGGTAGCTGACTAGAATAATGGCAGTTGTCATCTTGCTACCCGTGGATCCAACTTGTCCTTCTTGACGCTCTCAAGGTCTCACAGTAAGAAGGGATGAGTACTGTGCTAAATGCTTTCTATAGAGTGATCTGTAACCCTTCTATGTCCAAGCCACAGAGCTCAGAGTTAGAGAGCCTAAGCTTTGGGTCAAGCCTAGGCTCCAGTATTTTGGTCTCCCTATGTCTAGATTCTGAGACCCACTGAGACTTTTAGGGATGCAGACTATTTGGAAAGAAGGGATATAGATAAAAGGGCACTCAGATAAGAGAACTGGTCATTATATGGCAAATCATCTTTTCCAGAAACCCTGACAGCTCTCCTTTCCTGCTTCTGTTATCACTAGCCTGTTGATGGCTGGCCTGGCCTGGGCAGAGCTCTTACACTATCCCTCTGAGCTTTCCTACACTGCAGTTTTGTAAGGAGGTAGGAGGAGTACTTGCCTGTTGGGCAGCCCTCCCAGGGGTGGTTGTGGAAAAGAAGAGGAGTGATTTTGTAGATCCCTAAAAGGAAGTCAGGAAGAAAAGGAAAAAATAAAACCCTGCTTAGAAGAAAACAAATTGACTCAGACATTTGCAGCCATTATCTTTCATCTAGACTTAGAGATAGAAGCCAGGCCAGGAGTCTGGAAACCTCCCTTTTCTTCTTGCTGTGTTACTGACCTTCCTAACCGCCCAGGACACAACACTGCAACAGCATGTCCATCTCATACCTAAAACATCCCAGCCATATACATTGTCTAATGTTTTCCTTTATTTGTACCATATTTTCTTCTCTTTCAAGGGTTCCAGGCAATAAAAACAAATTTTAATAACACTTTATGTATGTGCATGATCTGCTTTTACACTCTGATCTTGACTCTGAAAACAGCCCCATAACGTAGGGATTGCAATCCAAGTACTATCCTCCCAATTCTGAAGCCAGGAACTGAATCTCCAAACTGGGCATGATCTCAGTCAGATGATGGCAGAGCCAGACTTGGGGTCTGGGTGAACGGGCTCCTGTCCAGACATGAGGGGCACTGTCTAGAAAGGATTTTCCAATTCACTGGGGTCCCCAAGTCATATTGCCCTGCTCTAATTATGGGGTGAAGGGGGTAAAGGAGCGGATATGGGATGATGAAAATATAAAAGAGGGGAATGTCTCTTACTCAAGTATATAACACTCTA